>NC_092799.1:28967772-29017772 GCF_918797505.1 Bemisia tabaci
GATCCATTATATTGTTAGTCTTGTACAAATAGTTAGGTACTTTAGCACTTTTGACCATACCTTTTTTTTCTTTTTTTTTCTTTTTTTTTCTTTTTTTCTTTCTATTTTTATTTCTATTTCTTTTTCTATTCTATTTCAAAGTGCGGGATTAATTTTGAGTTAATTAAAAGTTAAGTAATATTGTAAAAAGACCTCTAATAGGTCTGCACAATTAATTGTATATACATATTGTAATAAACTGAATAAAAAAAAAAATAAAAAAAAAAATTACAGCTCATCTTGAAATTCAGGCTCTACTCTGTGGTACAACAGTCATTCAGGAATCCTCGACTTTTGCACACTGATTGAATCATGTCAAAAATGAGGCCAGAATTGGAAAAAGAAGCAGCCGTTTGTCAATTCAAGAATCATTCTGAAAATCTCTTTCAACACATAAAACTTTTTCTAACGATGGACTAACGATGTTCGTTGTTGAAAGATATCTCCAACCAAAGCATGACTTGATCTGCTGGGAATGATTGGAAATCACGTGCGTTACTGAGGAGACTACAAACAGGCTCACTAAAACCATTGTTGTCTACAGCATACTTAATGAAGTATTTTGTCAAATTGTGGTATAAAAATATCATCTTAGCTTAATTATTATGGAAAGCTATTATTTTGGAGTTGTAAAACAAAGATTAAGAATTTGCGTGTTAACCAGAGCACTATGAGTTTCGACTTTTTGGTGATCTCAGTCTTGAAACTCTAAAATTACCATCTGTCTAATTACAGTTGGACGTATTTATGCGAAAAGGAACTATGTGCAAGTGGAAAGATGGGGTCTGCTAGTTAGTTGAGGTCCATAAGAATGAATGGGGATTTTAAAGCGCCAGTGACGTCAGCGGCGACGACCGAGAGCGAGAGCAACGAGGAACTCGGTAGTGGGACTCTTTAACTCATGAGCCCTGTCCACGCTGCTCTTGTCGCATGCCCACGGCTCATGAGTTAGCGCTCAGTTCCTTTTGATTTAATAGAAAATCCAGCTTTTCCATTTTGTCAAAAGGAGCTATATCCACTTTTACATTGTTTCTTATGGAGCTCACAAAGAGCATACCCCATCTTTCCACTTGGATATAGTTCCTTTTCGCATAAATACGTCCAGTTAACTTCCTCCAAGTCAAACTGCCCAGGGACCAGACTGTTAATTCCACTTACAGAGAAATTCCACTTGGGGGGCTACTTGTTTGACAGGAATGAAAAATTCGACGGATCTTATAAAAGTTTGACCTGAGGAAAATTCCACTTAAAGAGCATTTGACTTAGAGGAAATTCACTGAACTATTTTGATGGTGACTCCAGTGGAAACAATACCTTTTTGTTCCCTAGTTGTCTGTTCCCATCATTCCCTCATTCTTTTTTTTCCAGAATGCCAATAATGCTGAGAAGTTCCAACTGCGTCCTCACAGGAAAAACCGAATTCGAACTCTCGAAAATGAATGAATGTCCACACGATCCTGGCGGTTATTTTGTTGTTCGTGGTACAGAAAAGGTTATAATTTACTTTTCTAATTTGATGACAAACTTTCTAATTAGATGACAAACTCTCTAATTTGATGACAAACTTTCTAATTTAATGACAAACTTTCTAATTTGTTACTTTAAGTCTTACATTTTTGGGTGAAATTAAATTCACAATTTTTCTTTTGTGAGCAATTTTACTGCATGTCCATTAAGTTTTACAACCTAAAAAAACCCGTAACTACATAACTCTCTGACTTTTTCATTAATGAGTCAGTAGTTAGTTAAGCCGTGGAGTAATTGGCTTGCCAACTGTTGTTTTCTATAGTTTTTGGCACAAGGAAAATCATAAGTATGTTGAAATCTTTAAAAATAAAACCTGTTCTACGGAGGAATAACATTTGCTTTCGCCATTTGTTCCCCAAATATTTAGTTGATGACAAGGGGTCGTATTGTTTTATCAGAATAAATTCTCAAAGGTTTCATTTTATTTTGCTACAGGTTATTTTGATTCAAGAGCAAATTACCCAGAATCGAATCCTGGTTGAAAAAGATCGCAAAGGTGGCGTCATGTGTCAAGTCACGAGTAGTACTCATGATAAGAAATCTCGAACCACAGTTATTATGAAAAGGAATAAATATTATGTCGGTCATAACGCACTGCAAGATGTAAGTATGATTTCAATTTTACCTGGAGGTAATTGTTGATAGCCACGTAGATGCCATCCATCCAGTACTGATGCTTCTGCATTCAGACTCTACCTTGATATTATTAAGCAGCTTAAGTCTTTTTGTAAAGTATAAAAATTTCTAATTTTCTTAATGCTCTCGTTTTTCTAAAGCCAAATTTGTCAGAAAAAGGGGGGTTCTATAAATACACCCATAATTAGTGGTGTCTTATTGATTTTCGGTAAGCTATTGAAACAGTTTCAGTTAAAAGAAGTAATGATAAGAAAACTTACTCATAGCTATAGGAGTTTTTGGAGCCAACAAATCTGAACTGTTTTCTTGTATACCTACCAATTGCTAAGGTGCGAATCTAGATCTCCATTCTTAAATTCTTCTGCTCCTATTTTAAATTTTTTGGAGAGAAACCTGCCATCTTAAAAGCTTGAATTTTACACCAAATATTCTGTCAACAGAAAAGAAAAGTCAAGGAAGTTTTCAAGAAATTATATTGACAAGTTTTCCATAAAAAAATAAAATATAACATGAAGTCGTACCGCGGTTGCAGCAATTGCAGTTCTCTGTAGAAATATGATTATTGTCGCCTAAACAAATTTAAATTTTAGTATTCACTCCTATTTTTCAGGATATTCCAATAATGGTAGTCTTCAAAGCAATGGGTTTTGAAAGCGACCAGTTGATTGTCCAAATGATAGGATCAGAACCGCTAATAATGTCTCGCCTCCTGCATTCTTTGGTTGAGTGCGAAGATGTTTGTACCCAATTACAAGCTTTAAAGTGAGTATGTTTTTGTTTATTGAAAGTCTGCATATTGCATCTATTTTAATAGACAACTAATAACAATTAAGCTTAGATGCATGGAATATTTTTTTATCACCTTAAAACAATAACTATGTTGACATACCACTAATGTGCATTGCATTTCAGCCAAACGCCATCTTCAGAACCATAGGTTTTGAACAAATATTACAAGACAGTAAAAGATCAATAAAAGAATGAAACAGGGAAAAACACCAATTTAGTTTACGGATTACCACCTTATGCAATGTATAACTAGGAAATCCAGCAGTTGAAAAAGCAAGTAGAGCAGACCTTAGTAGGCTTTCAAATAAACAAACTAATAGGGATGCGGTTTTTACAGAGGTGATAAACAAAGTAGAGATAAGCATGAGACATTGGCATGTCAACGGTGTTATTACTTTTATGCAATAAAAAATATTCCATGCATCTAGGCTTAATTGTTATTAGTTCAGTACTTTTTCCTTCCAGTGATCAGGATGCTTACACGACTGGAAAGCCAAGAAACCTCAATAATATCACTTACCAGGATAAAAAATTTATGACCAAAGAATTTCTCCAGGAAGACCTGATCTCTCATTATTTTCTTTCTCTTTGCCATGGTTCATATGAAAGTCTAACTGAAAAATTTCGACTTTGAAAAGGAAAAATCCAAATTTTTGAAGCAGCTCGAAACTATCGATGAGAACTGTTCTTTTTCAGTTCTTGTTGGTGGATCAATAATGAAAAATGTAAAGTAATACCTGTTGTTTTGGTGTAGGAAATGTCAGGCCGGCACCAGTTTTTTGCTCGTATTCCATCAATTCAGGAAGCTTCTTTCTTTCCTGAACTGAGTGTAGAAAATATTGCTCTTACTATTAAGTACGTTTCGATTCTGCTCTTACACTGATTGCATGGTTTCGTGTGAGTATTCTAAATCTAATGTCTCACTGCTTTACTTGCCTTTTTTGTTTATCCCTCAGTTTTATCGGGAAGAAAATGAGACAGAAACGATTTTTTTCGGCCGGCAGCAAACCAAAATCCCCAGTTGACGATGCCCGTGATCTTCTCGCAACCACTGTTCTAGCTCATGTACCTGTAAGTAAATTCTTCGCTTTCTCTCCCTACCTTTCTTTCTGTTGAGCCCATTTGCCAAAACATTTTCTCCTAGTAGTACAATTATACACTTAGTTGTTCCGTTTCAACAAGCAGTAAGTCTGGCAAAAGAAAATAATAATTTGCTGATGAAAATTATGTTATTCCAGATTTTTGAGCGAATGATGTTCCTCTTTTTCTCATTTAACACTCTCTATTTACTTACAGAACTTTTTGGTGAATCAAGGAGGTAAATTTTTTATTTTTATTTTGAGTGTTAAGTTTAATAAAATTACATTGAGTCGCATGACTCATGAAAAAATTAACCTGATGTATCAAAAATGAAGATGGAGTTTTTGAGGTCAGAGAATTTTAAAAGTTTACTTTAAAACATTTTTTTACCAAGGTCTCCAAGGCTTTAAGTCGCTCCATAATTGAGAGGCTCAGAGGACAAGGCGCATAAGTGCAGTTTTCGAAAAAAATTGAGATATTTGTGAATTCAACTTAATCTAGGTTTGAAATAAATTCTGTGAAAAATTCACTGGTAAAATTCAATTTTTAAGCATCAAAATGTGAGTTCGAACTTTCTTTCTATCACAAGGCTGCATATAATTTTGAAACTTTAAACCTGTTTTTCCCGAAGCAAAAACTGCAGTTATGCGCCTTGTCCCAAGCCCCTCAATTTATCGGACTTCTCCAACCCTCCAATGAATTGCTCTAATCAAACCTAAGTCATTCTTCAATTTATCTCTCTCCTTCAGTGCCTTCATTTTTTATGACTCTCTAAGCCACAAGCTTGCTAAAATTATCTATTTCTGTTTTTTTCTGCCTTGTTCCAGGTAGAAAATTTCAACTTCAAAGGAAAAGCAATGTACCTAGCTCTGATGATTCGGCGCGTGATTCAAGCCCAAGATGATCCGGAAATGTTGGACGATCGAGATTACTACGGAAACAAGAGGCTGGAGTTAGCAGGTTCATTGCTTGCACTCATGTTTGAAGATGCTTTCAAGCGATTCAATAGTGAAGTAAGTTAATTTATTGAAAAATCCAAGGCGAAAGGTAACATGCTACAAACTCTCACTTTCGTCGAAATTTTTTAGACTACAAACATGTCTCTTACAGTCTCTAAATCATTTTTGTTGTTGGATATCATGAAGTAGCATAAGTTGTCGATCCTCTAAGGGAAAGGTGTATCTCTATTTCCACCGTGTGTCAGAGTTTTTTTCTTGTTTATGGCGGAATTGAATCCTTCGATGATTCTTGAAATCAAAACATTTAGTCCACAGTTGTTTTTTACTTTAGTGTCTAATATTCCTCTGTGTTGGTTTCAGTTGAAAACAATTGCCGACAAAATCATTCCTAAAATAAAAGCCGCTCAGTTTGATGTTGTCAAACACATGCGTCAAGATCTGATAACAAATCAACTTACTCTTGCTATTTTGACCGTAAGTATCTTCTTTGAATTAATATTTCCCTCTTTGTCTTAAGCTCTCAGAATATGTCATTTTAAAATCCCCTCTGTATCACTTATTCAGGACAATTTCTAGTTTTCACCAGAATACGTAGCCACAAATCTTGTTTATTTCCCTCTCACGTCTTATTACAATTTTTTCTCATTGTTTTGAGTCGCTGAAATGATCCTTCTACAGGACAGAGCTTTCGTCTCTTAATGTCAATCTTTCAATTTTTTCGTTTTAGGAGACACTTTAGGTTGAGATTGAGATGATAGCACATTTTTTCCATCAGGATTCTTGACAATCTGAAAACTGCCTAGTTATACTTGAACTTTCTCTTGAATTCTTGAGCCCTTGCATTTTGGAAAATCGTTTACATGTACCTAGAAATCTTTAAAGTTCACATTGTCACGGTTTCTTGAGTCCATTCAGAATATTGTCTTATTTCCTTTACTGGTCCAATGGCGCTTTTAACCTTTTGCCTGCCATGGTGTTTTGGGTACATATTTACCTCACGCCACCGAGAAAAAGAAACAAAAAAACAAAAGTTCTGGTGCATTCTCCTGCTGGGATCATGTTGGTAGTGAGCCATGAGCATATACACGGTGGAAACAACCACTGACCCTACCGAAGAGGTCAATGTGAGCGCCCACATTGCAATTGGAACAACGGGTAAAACGCTTGCAAAACCCTTCAATGTTGGTCCAGGCAATACTACACAAGGCTTCAAGGTATGGCAGGTAACGTGCTGATACAAATTTTTGCCGTTTTAGTTTTTACGAATCAGTATCCGAGAAGAACCGTAGAAAAAGATAGTTTCATTTTTCAGTTCTCAAAGGCTTTTGAAACTTTGTTAGATCTCTCCAATTTTACTCATTTGAAAAGTCCTTGAATTTGGTTTTGAAAAACTGTAAACCTTGCCTACTTTAAGGATAAATCTATGAACCTTTCATCTGAAATTCCAGGGTAACTGGACCATCAGAAGGTTCAAAATGGAAAGGCACGGTGTGACTCAAGTTCTGTCGAGACTGTCGTACATATCAGCTCTAGGAATGATGACTCGAGTCAACTCTCAATTTGAGAAAACGCGGAAAGTGTCTGGACCGAGATCGCTTCAGCCCTCTCAGTGGGGCATGCTTTGTCCGTCCGATACGCCTGAAGGAGAGGTTTGTACAAAATTCATGGCTTACCCTATTTATCTGCGCAATTAGTTATTCTGAGCAAGTTTGTTGATATGAAAGATCAGATTATAAATGTGATTTTAGATACGTCGTGATCCTTCATGTAGTTTTCCATCTTTTGAAAAATTTAAACTTTGCTAAACACTATCGTTGTAGTCACAATTGTGCACCATCTCTTGTACCATGGAAATCCAGTGGTCAAATGATAATATAGATCAGATAAATTATTCACATAAGGATTCGTAGCTTGCAAATACAGGTGTAAATGTAGAGGAAATGTATCTACCAAAACAGGAAGAACAGTCTTTGAGGTCTTTTTTCAATCAGGAAAAATGTTCACAATTTTAACAATGCCTGATACTGTTTAGGATGTTTTGAACTTAGATTTTTCATTCGCAAGGTTAGCACCTGTTTATATCACACAACTTTATAAAACTGTGTGTACCAACAAGATGGAGGATTATGCAATCATGGTACATAGTGAACTAAAAAATTACAGCAGATATCCTCAAAAGAAATTCCTTTTCCTTTTCATCCGTAATACTTTCCGGATACGATCCGAAGACTTATTATTAGTCAAATCTGAAAGTTCTAATTTAAAATGTGTATTAAAAACCTTGGTAAAAAGCAGGTCTTATACATCATAGCCCTCGAAAGCATATTGTTGAAAATTTATTTTTAGATCAAAGCTTGTTTTGGTTTGTTTTTGTTTCTTGAATGATCCTGGCTTTTTCAGGCTTGCGGTCTTGTGAAGAACCTTGCGTTGATGACCCACATTACGACTGAATCTGAGGAAGGCCCCCTTGCACAAATCGCTCACAATATAGGCGTAGAAAGCATCAGTTTGATAAGTGGGGATGAAGTTTACAAACCCGGTGTCTTCATTGTATTTTTAAATGGTACGTGAAAAGGATTTAAGTATTTTATTTGAAATGATAGTAATTCACATTTGATGAACAAAGATTGTGTTTCAAGTTCAGAAAACAAGAACTGGTTAAAAGTCTAAAATATAAAAATATATTTATAATTGCTTTTAAGTTTTAATGTGCTAAGTGTCAAGCGTGAAACCTGCCGGAAGATGTCTCTCATGTGAGACGAAACGTCGCAGTTTAAAAAATAAAAATGAATTACTACTTGGCTGCAAGCTGGAAGTAAGGTAAATTTTATAAAATATAAATGTAAGGCGAGGGAGGAAAACCAGTGGATTTGTCGAGATGATAAAAATTCTCATGAAAAATGTAATCACCAACTTAAAAGTTCTAGTTTCGAACGCGTTTTATTGGCGTTCTCTACCTGGCCATCAGCAACGAAATTGAAACTTTTAATGCACAAGAGTGATTATATTTTGCAGAGTATTTTTTATCATCTTGACGGTTTTAAATGGCTGTAACAAGTTGGTTTTGATGTTTGGTGATTCTCAGAGCCCCTCTTTGAGACTAACTTTCCCCTCAATAATCGTTCCATTCATTTTTCTAACAGAATTTGCCACTAGACAATGAATGAGATGAAGCTTAACACATTATGTTTCCTCTTCAAAATTTAACAAGGTAAACAAATAGTCGACGGAATATCTGAAAAACAACTCCTAAATAAGATATAAGCGTTTAAATTGGTTAAACAGTAAAAATACTAATTACGATATTTGCTTAATTTCATTTCCATTTGATCTGTATTTGAAATACTTGTTAATATGCCATTCAGAAGTCAATTTCCCAACATTCCGTTGCGTGTATCGTTTTGGGTGTAAGATTTTAAAAAGAAAACCATTAAAATTTTATTCTAGTTGAGTCTTTGTCTTGTGGCCCATTTCTTTGACGAGGTCCCAGAACCCTTGTCCACCCCTAGAACAGGAAAAATCATTGAAAAAACCGTCATGCCCAAGATTTCCTCATTCCCTTTTACCTTTGGGCATCAAAAACCTTTAGAAGCAACACGTACCACTTATTTTTCACATTTTATTTGGCTCATCCCCCTATTGTCTTTTGCAGGTAACTTATTAGGAATAACTGTGAATCACGAGCGGCTAGTGAATATTTTGAGGATGCTGAGAAGATGCGGACGTATATCTGAATTCGTCTCCTTGTATGTGCACCATAGGCATCACTGCGTCTACATCAGTTGTGATGGAGGCAGACTTTGCAGGTGTGATATTTTAAACTGGAATGTTCTTATCTTATTTGTTATCCACGAGTTTAGTTAAATCATCATTTGCACGGTCTGAAAAGATTTTAAGATCCATTAGGATTTTTGATATTTTTGGGTTTGATGTTGAGATTCTCATCAGGGCTTTGCAATTGCTGGATTTTTGGAAGATGCTTCAAAAGTTCTTGAATTTTTCTTTTCACCGTACTGTGAGTGGTAAATGCTCGCTGATTTGAATAATAATGAAGCGTTAATTGTTAGCCTCAGTTTCTGATCGCCACCAACAATTGTGCTTCCCTAGAACAGTAGACCTTCAATCTTCAAAAACAGATGAAACATGATACAATTGGAAGTAGAAATTTGCAGGCTTTTGTCGTGTCTTAATTTATACATTTTTATTCAGATAAAATGTGGTTTGTTTATTATAAAGTAGCAAAAAAGTATATCTTGCTTTTGGTTCTCAACGCTCATTTCTCGCCTTTAATAATTATTTAGGATCTTGTCTCAATTTGTTCTTTTACTGTTTTTGAATTCCAGACCGTATATTATTGTAGAAGATGGGAGACCTCTAGTCACTTCGGAACATCTTAATGAGCTAGATCAGGGTATCAGAAGGTTTCAGGATTTCCTGAATGATGGTATGACTTCATCTTATTAATCCAAAATAAATCGTTTGTCAGCGTCTAATTGCATGTATAGAATTTTGAAGAAGCTCAATGATCTGTCATCATAAATGTGAGATAGGAAGCTGGAATCACAAGGATTGAAAAAAATTAAAGGCTCAGTGAAAGTTGTACACTGGGATGCCTAGTTGAAAACTCATGAACTGCAAAATAGTATCTGTTACATAAAACCGTAAAGGTATGAATGTTGGAATCAGAACTTTACAGTGCTTGAAAATCCGGAGTTGTAAGAGGATTTTATGAAAAATACTGGAGGATTTTATGAAACATACTGGAGGATTTTATGAAAAATACTGGAGTATTTTTCTTTTCCCTCCAAGTTATCACATGAGTCAGAAGAAGGATCTTGGGAAATGACCACTAAACATGGTCCAAACTAGATGAAAACGTTACACGTTTTTCCTTCAAAATTTCATGTAGAAAGCAAAGTACACAACGGGAACTTCGGAAATCAACTCCTAAACGAGACATTGACAAGTAATTTTCAATGTAGATAAAATTGAGATTGGATAGTACAAATGATGTTACTTGTATTTTTACCTTTAAAGCAATGTCAATTGTTAACACTTGTGTCTTGTTTAGGAGTTGATGTTCGGACTTCCCGTTGTGATTTATTTTCCCACTAAAATTTTGAAGAGAAAGTATCTTGCGTAGTGCTTCACTTCACACCTTATTTAGTCTAAATAATGTGATAACTTGATGACCTTGTTTAGTATGTATTCCAGTATATTTTTGATGATGAAAGCGACATTTTAGAGCCAGTTTTCTAGTCATTGGTAGAAACTGAAACTTTAGAAACTTCGGTAGAAACTTTTTTTTTTTTTTTGTGTGTGTGTGTGTGTTATCAGATTGATGATCGGAAATGTAGGAAACTTTCATCAATTTTGTCAGAGAAAACGAGGAGAAATTGTGGAGTTTGTCTGTTTTTAAGAATTTGAAACCTTGTTACATAAGATACTAATGGTGTAAATCAACTATAAAATCATGCAGAAAGGAGGGGAGACATTATCAGCTCCAATCTGAAGAAAACTTGGCTCTGTAGCAAACAGTTCTAAGAAAAAAGCACTAATGGCTCTTCTTAACTCCCAAACTAAAGCTCTCACAAATTTCATTGATGCCTTTCCCGGCCCTTTTATTGGTCAGCGGTAAAAGTCAGGTTAATCGATGAGTCTCTTTGAAGCCTCTAGTTTGTACGTCAAAAAGAACCTTGACTGGATGATTAAGCCAGAGTTACCACTTCAAAATGTATTAATTAATTTGGTTTACATGTTTTCTTTTCATTGTAGGTCTAATAGAGTTCCTGGATGTAAATGAAGAAAACAACAGCATGATAGCCCTAGATGAGAAAAACATTACAATAAGTACAACTCACATGGAAATAGCTTCTTTTACTTTATTGGGTGTCTGCGCTGGTCTCATACCATTCCCTCACCATAATCAAAGTCCTAGAAATACGTATCAGTGTGCTATGGGTAAACAAGCAATGGGTGAGTGTGATTCCATCTTATTTCAATCTTATTATAACTCTATGTCTGTACCATACTAATCTCTCATGTAGAAAGGGCTGTTGTATAGCGGAGTGTTCAAAATATCTCTGATTCCAATAGTTATCACTTAAGATGATCCGAGGCGTTTTGCCAAATTCGATAACTCCCCAAAACTTCGCAAACCTCGACAAATTCACTTTTCAATAGTAGACCAGGCTTGGAATATCAAAAAATTGGCGCTGGCTAAATTTCAATATTATTTGATCTGTTCTATATGACCTTCTAAGGACAATAACTGTTAAAATCGAACTTTCCATGTAGCAATGTTGAGAAAAGCGAGGCTGAATAGTGAATTTTTCCCGATTGTTACATGCATTTTCTCATGGAAATGTGTGCCTGTGGTTTTGTCTGTGTGTGTGTGTGGATGCTGCGCCGCATGTTTCTATCATTCAGAAGAATTGGATTCTTTTTGTCTGTTTTATCGTGAACACTGAGAAGACAAAAATTCTCCTTGATCACAAATTAGATGTTGCAAAATTTCTACTGGATAATGTGTTGAACATTTTTCAGCCTCGCTTTTCTCAGGATTTGCTCGTAGAAAGTGCAATTTTAAAAGCTCATTGTGCTCAGGATGTAGTAAGGAACATCATATCAAAAATATCTAAATTTAGTTCGCGCTAAATTTTTTGGTATTCCATGCGTAGTCTTTTTGATCAAATTTGCGGTCCTCTCTTCTCTTGCTCTTTCTTTTCTTTGCATTCTTGGAACATCAAGATACAATCTAACTCGTTGCGATCTACAACCACCTAAAAGATCATTCAAGATTGGACAATTATCTGACTTAGTTGTTATCTAAATTAAAGGGAATCGTATACAGTGTTTTTAAGAAAAAAATGAGTTAAAGAAAGCGTAGGCCAAAAATCTTACTTCAAGAGCGTCCAAATCAGTGAGGCTTTTACTGTAATAAGTTCCACAGTTGATCTAAAAAGTACTTTTTATTGAGTCAAAATGTTTTGCTGATGTCCTCAATTTTCAGGTGCTGTATCTTACAATCAGTTGAATAGAATAGACACACTTTTGTACAATCTAGTTTACCCTCAGACACCGATGGTGAAAACACGTACCATTGAACTTATCAACTATGATAAATTGCCTGCTGGTCAAAATGCGACCGTCGCAGTTATGAGTTATTCAGGCTATGATATTGAAGATGCCATCATCATGAACAAAGCATCTTTAGATCGTGGTAAGCCATTCTATTGATTTTTATTCAAATATATATATTTGTAAATTTTTTTAAAATTATTTCTACATATTAACATTTCAACCATTATGCCAGAGCAGGACCCCAACAAATTGATCATGAATAGCAGTGCGAATAATTGAAGAACAGGATTGACTCTAGGATTAGAGTAGAAATGTTTCCAAGCGAGTTTTTGATGATACCAGCACAATATATAGTAAACAAGAGAGTGCAGGTCGTTTAACAAGGAAAACCTTGAAAAATGCTGGAATTTTCGAGACCCTAAGAACCTAGAAAGTTCTGGGACATATCAGTAATAGTGGTTGAAAACTTCTAACCCCTGACTGTCCTCATGGTTTTAATGCTGAGTTCTGTCTTATTTTTTCAACCAAAGTAAAATTATGACAAAAATGTGTAGGGAACGCCTAGGGAATTAGAATTTTTGGAAGCAAGTGATGAAATTTTGACTATGTTTTTGGAGCGGTTTAACAATCCACAGCCTGTAGCTGATTAAATGACATAAACGATACACTATCAAATTTTTCAGACTAATTTTTGCATAGTATTTTTTTTTTTTTTTTTTCATTGTGTTGTTCAAAATAGTAATGGTGGTGACATGAAATTGTTGCCGCGTTTAAAAACAGCACTCTCTTTGTAACTATTTGAGTCTTTTAAGTGAAGGTTTAATGAAATGTTATTTTCATGTACTAAAAATAGTCTATGCTTCATTTCCAGGATTTGGGCGGTGTTTAGTTTACAGGAATGCCAAATGCTCTCTAAAACACTATCCCAATCAAACTTTTGATAGAATATTAGGACCCCTAATGGATGCTGAAACCAAAAAACCTCCATACAAACATGAAATCCTCGATGGTGATGGTATTGCAGCAATAGGTCAACAGGTCAAAGAACGCCAGGTAATTTGCATAATCAGAGCTACTTCCAATGAGGCACATAGAATAACATCTATCCTTTTAGACGTGGGATGGTAGAATAATGCTGGGGTCACATAATTCTGCAAGAAAATCAATGCCTAAAATTTTCAGTTAGAATAAAAAATATGATGTCTGTGATGAACTTACAGTTCAGACCACGTTTTTCAGTTTCTTTTTCTTGTCTTTTATATTTATTTTTATCTGTTATGTTTATTAAATCTTCCTCTGAAAGGAACCATAATTACTTCAAAAACCAAATGCAAAATTCCATTCCTGGGTTTTAATTGGCTAGAAGTTGGGCTGTCCTAACCTGCAAGGAACTTACTTTTCATGAGGCTTGATGAGAAAGTATTAAAATTAATCGCAAGAAGTGTTCTCTCAGTTGAATTACCACCATGTTTTCAAATGAAGGATAAAAAACCCCGCAAAAAATACCTAAATTTTGGGTGAGCAAGGCAGAAAATGAAATTATTTAAAAGGCCTGGATGTTTTGAGGTCCCAACAACCCCATTATCCACCGAATAAAAAGAAAATAAATTTTAAGAAAGGATCAAAAACTAAAACCTACATGTCATAGCTGGGGACAAACGGTTTAATTTTGTATACCCTGCTGTAATATGTACCTTTTAACTTTTGCTCCGTTTTTTATTTGTCTTTCTTTTATTTTTATACGGTTCATAATTGGCACCCCGAAACGTCCTGTTTTTTAAGGCATCGAATTTTTAGCCTTGATTACCCATACTTTGTTTTTTTTTTATCTTTGCCCTATTTTCGGCTCTTGCGTTTTTCATTACCAAATTAAATTGCATTATGTTATGATTTTTTTTTTTTTTTTTTTTTTTTTTTTTTTCAGATCTTAGTAAACAAATCAATGCCTCTGTTGAATGTTGCAAGTCCAGGAACACCTCAGGCCACGTTACCCGAATACAAGGAAGTCCCAGTCTCCTACCGAACTTCCGCTCCTAGCTATGTTGAAAAAGTCATGGTATCCTCAAATCACGATGATGCTTTCCTAATTAAACTCTCACTACGGCAAACCAGGAGACCTGAAGTTGGCGATAAGTTCAGTAGCCGTCATGGACAGAAGGGTGTTGTAGGTACGACTATTCAAGAATACCCATTGAGGATTTAAATGCGGATCTTTTCTTCCAACTCGATAAAAATTGCTCTCCTCGCTTTTTGTTTGGAATGGCTTTTCCTTCGCCCTTTGAGATTTCTTCCTCCGTGCACACTGCACAGCCACTTTGATCAAAATAACTGTGAAGCTGCAAGGACACCTATCTCGTTTGCAGTGTTTTAAAAGCTCTGCTTCCATTTTATTTTATACAAGGAGATTGAACAAACACTATTGGTTGAAATTTTCACAGAATATTCTTAACACAGAGGAAAAAAAATCAGGAGAGTTTTAAAATATTGAAATTGAGCACTTTTCCATTCAAAAAGCAAAGTATGATACGAAGACTGCAATGACGTAAGTCAAGATACACGCTCTTGCAATTTCACCCTCAGAAAATCATGGTTGCTCGGATCGCGTTTAGCAGGAAGGAATCAGCTATTGCCAAATTTAACTGGGCCATTTAATTTTTCAAAAAAGAACGTTTGTACGGATTCCTTTGAAAACTTTAAGAAATTTCCTTTGTACTATGCTAAAAATTCACTGAAATTTGCACCAAAATCCGCATAACTGTTTCATGTAAAAAATTAATTGCCCAGTTAAATTTGGCAATAGCTAATAAGGCTTGGTTCCTTTCTGCTTAACGCAGTCCACTTCATGTACCACTACGCAGTAGTATTCAAGTTTCTTCTTTTCAAAAATGAATTGTTGCTCCTGTGACATGAAGTTGTATTTCCATTTTGCACATAAGCCCTAGAGAGCATGAACTTAAATTGACATGGAAATGGAGATATGGTACCCCCATGTTGGAGAAGCGATAAAATATGTTTCATTTCAGTGTTTTACTTTCTCCTCCGGCTCTAACATAATTTTTTGTCGATTCTATTCAGGTTTAATAGTCGAACAAGAAGATATGCCATTCAACGATCAAGGCATTTGTCCAGATATGATCATGAATCCTCACGGGTTTCCGTCCAGAATGACTGTCGGCAAGTTAATCGAACTTCTAGCCGGGAAAGCTGGTCTCATGACCGGCACGTATAAATACGGCACAGGTAAGCTTTTTTTTTGGTAGATATCAAACAACTGACGGTGGAAACCGGAAATACCAAGAAATTTGACGTAATCAGGAAAATAGTCGTAGATCAGGAAATTATGAATGCTCTAAGTCGCATTTTTCAACTGTATATAGTTTGGCACGTGCTAAAGTGACATGTTTTTTTCGATTTATTGAATTCGTTGACTTGTAGAATCGAACGAGTGTCAATTTATCGACGGAAAAAATCAGGAAATTTCATTTACAATATTAGGAAAATTCAAAATGAAACTTTAACAGACATTCTGATTGAATTTCATCAGAATTTTGTGGTCAGTTTTCATGTAGAATTAATTTTGGCATAAAATTGACCAAACGTAAAGATAGCTGGCACCCCGTTCCCACCGAAAATATGAATAATAAGTTGGGTTTTGAGAGCCATTACTATGTACATGGTATAGAATCTCACATTCATGTTCCGTGTTCGATAATCGGAGCTTATGGTCTGTATGAACCACTGAACAGGGAAGCAAGTAGAATTTAATCAATGAACAGAATTTGTATGTATTTCGTCGCTGTCTTGTTGGTCTGATAATTTTAGAATGACAATTGAGATTTCTCAAATCATTGGATTTAATCGAGACAACAACCATGTGTGTAGTGAAACTTGATCAAGAAATACAAAATTAAGAGTTCAAGATCTATAGGATGTTTCCGCATGTGAATTTCATGTAGAACATAATGAACGTATTTAAAAGGTGTAAATTCGAATTGTAAGTGAGAAATCAGCATTTATATTGCACATCAGAATAAGAAATTCAAAATTTCCACCTACTGCAAAACCAAAATCAACTTGTGTCAGTTCTACCATTGAAAACTAAATTATTTTGTTCTTGAATGAACAGAGATTAGTTCTATATACTTCCCATATCTTTCAAGATACAAAGCTTCTAAAATTGTCAGGAAAAATTTAAAATGCTGAAACCATTATTTAATTACGAAGCACATAGTCTTGTTTACTTGGGTAGACTTCGGCTTTTGTCAAGCCAGGAGTTTGAATTGACGAGTGCAAAATTGCTAATTATTCACCTAAAAGTCGAATTTGGAATTTTTTCATGCAACTATGTGCCTTATTTTACTGTTTCAATGAGAACATGTGCAGTGTCATGCTGAACTCCTAACCTTGACTTGTGGACTACTACGGTTTTCTGACTCGGAGCACATTTTCAGTGCTTCTAAAGCTTGATATTTAAGAATTGAATTTCATGCAAATGGTTCTAAGATACTTAATTCGCATCTGTCGGATCGTTGTATCCAATTCTTGAATCAAACTTGACAAAGTTCCATAGTCTTTGAACTTATTCGTGACAGTTATCAGAGACTTGTGCATCATTAACAATAGCAAATTTATTTTTGTCTGTTCTATAGCTTTTGGCGGTGCCAAAGTAGAAGATATATGTGATGAATTAATGGCCAACGGCTTCAACTATCTAGGAAAAGATGTTTTCTACTCAGGTATTACGGGCGAGCCACTCCAAGCATATATTTATTCAGGACCGGTAAGCATAAATTGTGTGCTTCTGTCAGTTTTTTTAAAAAAAAAAAAAAAAAAAAAAAAAACCACAGCATTGGCGCTTAAAACCTTTCAGAATCGTTTCTTCCCTTCCCTGTTTGCTTAATCTGATTTAGGGATTGTCAATTAAGTATGTAGGGCACTTATAAGAGGTAAGTTTAGTTATGCCTTGTGAGTACCTTAAAAAGAGGGTGGGAGGGAGAAGGGGTCAAAGGATCGGAAAAAATGACCTTTAATTTGTATATGGTCTCTATTTGTTTAGGTGTCGAGACAAAAAAAAAAAAAAAAAAAAAAATGAGTAGAAAGTTAAAACCTGTCATCTGAAGTCGACTCTTTATCCTGTACCAAGAATAAAATACATACTTACTGAAATAATTATTTTCAAAATTCTCTCTCTGATGCACTTGAATTTTTCCAATTCTCCCGGCAGATTTATTACCAGAAACTGAAGCACATGGTGCAGGACAAAATGCACGCAAGATCTCGTGGTCCTCGCGTTGTACTGACAAGACAGCCAACAGAAGGTCGCAGCAAGGATGGAGGACTCCGTCTCGGTGAAATGGAGAGAGACTGTCTTATCAGTTATGGTGCAAGGTGAGTTTTCTTTCCGTTAAATTCAGGTTTCAAAGTTTGTCTGTGTTTGTGAAGGTCTTGTCATGAAGCGGCGATTCTCAAAATTTGGCAACGCTAAATTGTATGCATATGAATTATTGTAAACGATCAACATCAATTGAAGCAGCCTGACTCAACTGCTTTGCCCAAAATGAATTATTTGTAACAGTTCTAAACAGAGAATAAGTAGTATCGCCAACTAAAGGATTGAGATGGCAATACTCTCCCGTATATAGGTACTCTATTGCCAACAGGGTAGAATTACCACTGTTCACACATTTACTTATATGAAAATCCATCGGAAAATAGCCATTTAACAAATCGCTGTACTAGACTTTCATCACCATCTTGGATATTATATTTTGATGGCAAAGTCCGAAACCATGTATCCCCGTTTGCAACGTTGCAGACTTCCTGTGCATACGTCATTTGGATGGCATTTAGCAAAAAGGGTACAGCGGGATTACAGTGTCGTAAAAATGTTGCTTCTTTATAATTATCTAAAAATTCACCAGAATAGCAAATAGCTTTGGCTTTCTACAAAAAACTTGTTAATTTTAAAGGAAAATAATTGTGTAAATTTTAATACTGTACATATATTAAGTAATTTTAAAAGAAAAGGAGAAGTTGTACGATTTTGAAAACACTGTAATCGCGCTGGTTCCTTTTTGCTGAATGCGATCCATTTATTCTTTGGAAAGTTACTCGATGTAGCTTCTTGAAAACCTCTTTGATTTTTTTTCTCTGTTAGCAGAATATTCTGCTTAAATTTCAAGCTATCAAGTTGGCTTGTTTCTCCGTTTTTTTTTTCTTTTTTATTAAAGAAAAATGTACGACTGCCCCTTACGGGGCATTAATTACATAGGAGTTAATTTGTGCTTAAAGCTAATCTTAGAACTAAAGTTATAAAATTTTGTTTTTAGTTTCTCCGTGAAAAAGTAAAATAGGAGTGTAAAGTAAAAAAAGCTAATCTTAGAACTAAAGTTATAAAATTTTGTTTTTAGTTTCTCCGTGAAAAAGTAAAATAGGAGTGGAAATGTTGAGACGCCGCAATAGAAATGCGTGGTTTCGCACTTTGGCCATCGATTTGTTTTGCACTTACTTCGAAAAATCAATGTTAAAAATACTGTTATTTTGTGTAAAGTGGCAACTTGACGTCAGGTTAATTTCGTTCTTACAATCCTAATTTTTTTTTTTTTTTTTTTTGTGAAAATGTGTAATGGGTTGTGGATATAAGCTCCCAAAATTTTGGGCCAACTCAGTGTACTTAATTTCTTGCAATTAGCACCTGATTTTTAAAAAAAATAATTTTACATACATTTTTTTGTTTGTTTTTTTGCAGTATGATGCTCCTGGAAAGACTGATGATTTCTAGTGATGTCTTTGATGTGGATGTATGCGGATCTTGTGGCAGATTGGCTTATTCTGGATGGTAAGTCTTAATCATGTTCTACCATTTATATTTCAAGTTGGTCTCAGAGTCTTACGAATCAGGTCTTCATTCTGTGAGTAAAAATAGTATGATACATTTCTTTTATAAGATCACCATGTTACATTTTTATCTTCGTCCCTAAAATTCTCTACTCTCTTCTTTTTTCGGTTACAGGTGTCATGGTTGCCAGAGCAGCGCTTCAGTGTCCCACATCAAACTTCCCTATTCCTGCAAACTACTATTTCAAGAGCTCCAATCAATGAACATCGTGCCAAAACTCACCTTGAAAAACTATTGTGATTAATTATTTAAGCTTAGGTATTTTAATTGTCTATTTTTTATGATGTTGGCCTTGTTTACCCTCTGGTAGAGTAAAGTGAATTTTTTTGTTAACTGTTGTTTTATTGTACTGTAGTAGATCCACGTACCGGTACATCCAGAATGGTCTATGCTGGGCTCGGCTGATCTTGCAGAGGGCGAACCAGCGTAACTGTGAAACAATGGGCGACTGGGCAAGATCTGAACTAGAGGAAAACGTTGCAAGTTTCCTCTTGAAAATCTTACGTAGAAAACGGTCAACGGGAAGTTGGGAAACCAACTCCTGAACGAGATATTAACAAGTATTACTAACACAGATCAAATGGAAGTTTTATTATTCAAATGACGTCATTTATATTTTAGCCATTTAACCACTGTTAAGCGTACACACCCACATCTCGTTTAGGAGGTTGATTTCCAGACTTCCCGATGTAAGATTCGTTTTCCTTGTAAAATTTTGAAAAGAAATCATGTTATGTAATGCTTTAGTTCATACCTTGTCCAGTTGCTCGTTAAGATGCTGGTATTTTTTCTGTCGTAATTTGTATGGAATGTTCCTGGTACTTGAGGTAGGGCGTACAGTTGAGTGCAGACACCAATTTTAGAGCTTATTTAGAAAATTTGAGTATTACTGTGAAGTGTATTCCATTTGGTTAAGCAGGAATAGAACTGTCTGACACATTTTTCTCAGGATTCCTACTGAAAGGATTGAAGTGACTCGAAAAAGGCGAAAATAATAACATGAAAACTTATAAAAATTATGTTTTAGCAAAGGATGGATTCTGCAATAAAAGCCTCCAATTGAACATATTTTCAGAGGAAAAAGTCTTTCTGTCGATGAATACTCTGGGTAAGCAGTTTATTTCATTTTTTTGCATTAAAGGTGGATTATCTATTTTCGTCGATAATTTTGCAATGCAACTAATGTTACCACTTTTCGCAGGGGGTGGGGGGGGGGGGCAGATATGAGATACAAACTATTTCAAGGAAAACTTCTGATCTTTTTTCAGGTAAAAATGTTTATTTTTCAATAACACTGGCTCATTTTGACATTTCTATTGATTCATAAATAATAGTTTGAAAGACACATAACAAAAGAGGAAAAAAAGTTTCAAAATAATTCATTGACATTCGACATGCAGACGTGCAAAGTGAAATTTGCCATTACTTCTTCACTTCCAAACCGGTACAGAACAATATTCTTTTAGATTTTCGGTCTGACCTCAAAAGCATTCGACGTCTACTAAAGAAACATGTATAATTTTAGTGTGGCTTTTCAGTATTATCAGTCATGAGAGAATTGACAGACCTTACGAGCTCATACAATAGAAGAGGACGAAATATGTCGACAGTGAAACTCCCAAACCACGTATCTCGTCTGCAGTGTTTAAAAATCTCCGCTCTCATTTTATTTTTCTGGAGGAGAACAAATAAACATCATTCCTTGAAATTTTTTCAGAATTCACTCCGCACAGAGAAGAAAAATCATGGAAGTTACTAAGAATTGACGTTAGGTAGTTTTTAATTTAAAAAATAAAGTAAGACAGAAAGTCTACAACGTCGCGAACTGAGATACACGGTTTGGAAGTTTCACCATCGATGTCTAACATGGAAGTATAAAATTAAACCAAAGAAAAATAAAAAAAAAGCTTTGTCTCACTGAATTTGCAATGAATATCATGAGAAAATTTCGGTCTGCAATCGTCAAAAACAAAAAAATAAAAATGAAGTCTAATTAAAATGACTTTTTTGTTTGTTTGGGGACTGTACTGTCACAGATGTAGCAATCCTGCGGACCCCAGCTGGTAGCCCCTGTCTCAAAGGGGGTGAGTAGACAGGGCTCTTTGTACTGTCACAGATGTAGCAATCCTGCGGACCCCAGCTGGTAGCCTCTGCCTCAAAGGGGGTGGGTAGACAGGGCTCTTTAGCTGTGGTGAAAGCAATCTGTCTGGGAGAGGCAACTTCGAAATCTAACTCTGCAGGTTGGGGGTTGGGGCATCGGGCTGACTCCCCGATCCCCGAAAAAATTCTATTGTCAAAAAACCCAAAACCAATAGCCTCGGTATCAAGGAAATAATACGGATTAAAATGAAAACTACTTCTCAGCAGAGCCCAAGATTTGTCGGCTGTAAAAAATTTTCTGCAAATAGCTGTGCGCATATTTATCCCGATAAATTGATAGTTTCAACAGAGCTGAGGCTCTAGGAAACTCTACCTCATGAGGTTATTTGAACTTCCGTTTCTTCTTTGGAGACTAATAGGTGAAGTTAAGACAATTTAATGACTTGGACTGACTGTCATCACAATGTCAGCCCATAATGGAAAAATTAACGGCAGCTTTTCTCGAATTTTAAGGTTATACCGTCTTGACTTGTAGCCGACAAAATTTAGGCCCAGAACTGTTACCCTTGAGACATTGAATAAGAGTTTTAAAGAAACTTTACAGTAAAATTACTTCTTTAAGTTAAGTTCTTAAGTTCTTCTTAGTTAACAGTCTAAGTTCATCTAATTAATTCATTCTAGACGGATTGTTTAAATTACGACTAGCTTTTCTGAGTCTGAAGGACAAATAATAGTGCTTTTATAAACTAGAAATCAAATTTAACAAAATGTGTTTTAAAGATAAAGTGATTCACTTGCTGAATAAAATGCCCATTGCATATTCTGTGATTCATGCACTGTAGCCTGTGTCTAACGCACACTTTACCAATTATAAAAGAAAGGATGTGGGAACATTTTAGACTCATTCCAAAAATGCTAGCTCGACATAAAATCGGCTTTTTTGTATTAGATCAAGCTACTTATCTCTTCAAGTTTCCCACGCCGTCTGGTTCTGGTAATTCTGACCTCTCTTTCTTTTTTCTTTTTTTTTTGCATAAATAAGCATTCCTGTTTATTCAAATGGATGCAGCTATTAATAAAGTACCTCAACGCTAAAAAGGCTGCATTCTTTGTTGAGAGGCTGCCGCCCAACTGCCATTTTTATAACAGACTAGCGCTTTCCTAAAGCGCTAATCTTTATACCCTGATCTGTTTGTAAGCAGTACACAACGACAGAGAAACTCCCAAACCAAGTATCTCGTTTGTGGTGTTTAAACTCCGCTCGAAGGATTCTTTTTTTTCTGAGAGCGAATCAATATCATTCCGTGAAGTTTTCACAGAATTTTCTTAGCACAGCAGAAAAATCACGGAAATTTTGAAGAATGAACGTCGAGTAGTTTTTTCTACTAAAAAATAAAGTTTAACAGGAAGTCTGCTACGTCGGAAACTGAGATACGTGGTTTGGGCGTTTCACAGTCGATAATCTGTTCTGCCTTTAATGCAACGTGAGAATATCGTTGCGGCATTTTTTGTAAGGCTTGACAGTTCATGGGTACATGGTTTTTCGATGGGACAGGAATGAAAATTTCAAAGGCAAAACAGCTTTGACCTTCCAAATCATACACTTAAAATAATTAAGAAGAAATAAATAAATAAACAATTGCTTTTTGAGCACAAAGAATTGAAGGCTCATATCCGAAAATAAAACATTTGTTCTTAATAAGGACCTTAATGGGCAACCTTAAGCAGAAAACTAATTGAGTTCACATAACTCTCATGTAAACTTTTCTTTACTATTTTGTAATTGATTAATCGCTTTTGAATAAAGAAGTTTTGAAATGATTCTTAAGGTGGGATTAGAACAAGAGATTCCCAATCCAAAATTAATTACCTTTTTTGAGTGTTCGAGTTGGTGAATTTTCTTTGGGGTTAAGAAAAGAGGAGACCAAAAATGTATGTGTCGACCAAAATCAATCTCAAGTCTGGAGAAATAATTGAAATCTTAGGCACAAAAATTGGTTTCTACAAGAAAAAAAAAGTCTCATTCCTATTTGAATACAAAAAATCACCACTCAGCACTTCCCACATTATAAAAACGACTTCACAAACGCACTTTTAAAGATAAAAAGAAGGGTGGAACAAGGCTAATTGTAAGTACAAAAAAGAGAAAAAATTATTCATATTGAAGTTTAACCTCTTAAATAATAAATCTAAGCTCTTGTGTTGCAAATTAAAAATACTTAACATGATTTTGCTTCCAATACTAACGGGCAACAGCTATTACAATTATATTTGGTTGTTGATTCTCAAACTAATGAAAATTGGGTGAAATAAATTGTTCTACAGTAAAAAATGCGGCAAGATGCATGCTTGATGCTGGCTCCTTTTCACCACTTGCTGAAAGCCTATAAACAGGAGCGGACTGGCGCCAGAAAATGTCCTAACCATGATCAAAATATCTTAGATACGCCTGGTTCTACGGAAGAGCCAGTCGAAAGTGCAGGAAAATATGATTGAAATTGAATCTACCTGGAGTTTTTGCAATGTTTCTACTGCCCTTCCGCTCCTTTATACAGAGTGATCCAAAAATACCGCATCACCCCTACAATGATCGGGGTTCTTGCCCATTTTTAAGGAGATCCCCTTAAATATTTTGGAGAGTCCAAGAAGTAATAATAATAATAACAACAACTTCATTTCTCAAAGAAATGCACAAAACAGGCAAACAAGTGCAAAGTAGTTTCCTTTGGCCTGAAAGCACTTACAAAATTTCAAGTTTCTATCTTAGTGTTTTTCAGAAGTTACAGGAGGGATGACTGGTGCTGATAATGCGAAACTTTTGGATCACCCTATATACTATCAGGATTGGAGAATAGCGAAGACTTACAGCAGTTTAGAAGTACCAGCACGCTTAGTAGTTCAAGTGGCGGTAGTAAAATATAATACACTCAAAATATCATTCCAACAAAATTTCATACAGGGTGTCTTCAAATATCAGGGAGAAAACTCCTCGACTTGTTTAAATTAAGAGTGATTTCTAATGAACAGGTTATTTGAGGGATGGCTTAACAGCCAGAGGTCAAGTTTCGTGAAAACATGAAAAAACTTGATTTCTTCAGCAATTTTTCATACTTCTGTTCGAGAAAATTGACCAATGTTCTACATACCATCTATAAGAGGACCTTGGTTACATGAGCAGGGTTAGAGAAATTCGGCAAGAAATACATTCTTTTACAATTCTGGTGGATACGCCCTTTCCCACAAACAGCTCTCGCCCGACCTCAATTAATAGGATTCTATCAAAAGCTCAAGTTTTGAAAATTCGGTGGCTAAGCCTTTCCTCAAATAACCTGTTCAATTTTAAAATTGGCCCGAGAAAGCTCAGTTTTCCGTGGCTGTGAAAACTCAAAATTTACACGGAATAAATCAAGAGAAATAATTCACGAAGGGAGAATCTTTCAAAGCTTCTTCATAAAATTTTCGGAGATTTTTCCCTTTGAATTTTTTCAATTTGTCGGCCCTGTAGACACCCGGAAATTTTGTTTTTGTTTTACTCATCCAACATTAGCTGAAATTTTTCCAGCCAAATTTCATGAACAATGCTAGCTGAAGCTCTCCTTGGATAGGTATTACATAACGCACTAGAGTGCTTGTGAGAAACGGTCAATGGATGGAGCAAAACCAAGCAAGAGTTATTTACAGAGAGGAACCATTTTTTTTTGCCAAAAGAATTTAAAAAAAAAGCGAGGCTAGGGCCCTAAAACGTATGTAGTGACGCAAAATTTAATAAGAAACTGAGACACCAGCCTATAGTTGCTAGAACCTCCAAAATTAATAATTAATGTCCCTGCTCATTGAGGTCCTTGCCATTCGAATTACTTAGAAAAACCCCAGACTAGAGAGGAACTGCTTCAACCGAGAAGTGACAAGATATAATTTGACAAGGATCATTTTGAAAAATTTTAAATACCTACATATCAAAATATTTACACCTATTTTTACACAATTTATAGAAGAGAAAGGGGTCAAAATTAAAGAAAGAAACACCTAAATCCCGCATACTCAGGACGCAAATTAAAAATAAGGGGAACAGATGGAGGGGATCCAAATTATATGAAATGTACTGGATAAGAAAAAAAAATCATATTGTCAACTGCACATTGCGAGGAAATTTCTAAAGCATAGAGAAAGCCAGTGAACAAATGAGATTACTTTTGCTGAAGTTAAGCCGGACTAAAAATTCGGAGTCAGAATTAAAAAAATGGTGAAAAAATAATTGACAGAAAATTTTTTTGGGGGACTGCTTTGCTCTTTATACGATTTCTTTGCCACCTAAAGAGGAAATCAAGAAAGGAAAAACACTTCTTGAATGAAAATGAGGAGACTGAAAAAAAGGAAGGCGTACAGAAGTGTTTTCTAATAACTGAGAGAAATTAGTCAGAAAATAAAATAATAATTAATAAAAATCAACATTAAAGATGCTCCGGAGTCACAGCTCATTCCCAAGAAGAGTAAAAGGCAAAAGTTCAAAATTTACGAGGAAAAAAAAAAGCCAACCAAGATATTGCCATTTTTTACAACACTCAGGTGGACGTATTTCTACCAAACAGAACTATGTAAAAGTGGGAAATATGGGGTGTGCTCGTTAGTCGAGGGCCGTAAGAATGAATGGGGATTATAAAGCGCCAGTGACGTCAGCGTCGGCGAAGGAGGTGCTTGTTGCTCCTCCGGCTCGGCCTCGGCCTCTGTAACTCATGAGCCCTGTCCACGCTGCTCTTGTGCCATGCCCGCGGCTCATGAGTTCCGCACTCAGTTGCACATAGGTCTGTTTGATAGAATGCAATATCCCGCTTTTCTAATTCTTCAAAAGGAACTACGCCCACTTTTACATTGCTTCTTATGCAGATTTCTAGAGCACACCCCATATTTCTCACCGCCACATAGGTCTGTTTGGTAGAAATACGTCCAGGTAGAAAAATCCTGAAGTTAAAGGCAAACGAATCCTACGTACATTAGTATTTGACAAACCATGCCATTCAAAAGTCAAAAGTGCGAATTTATGCAAGTTAACTCAAATGAAACAAATGAAAAGTTGAAGAAAATATCCTAAATTTACTGAAATACATAGACCTCCAGCAGGTCTAAGTTGAGAATGACAAGTTTAGCGATAGATTTAGGGACATTCAAAAGAGGTTTTGTCCAATATGACAATTGAATCGCCTGATTTTTCTTACAATGGAGCAAGTGTATCTTCATGCACGTAATTGGATGATGATTATAGGATTATGGCTGATTATTGAGTAGATTAGAAGGTGTTACACTATCCTCGCATGCAGTTGTTAGATGGAGTTGCTCCTTGGAAAAGTTTTACTCCGACTGCTCAGCTCCAGTTGGTTGGATTTTCATCACGTAAGGCAAATCTGGTGGGGCCGAGTACGGCGTTAGATCGAATGTTTCAAACTCGCCGTCGTCCCCTCTGGAAAAGATAAAGATAATTAGCATTCCCTCTAAATTCACAAATTAGAATGGAGAGTTTGCAGGTGTCTGAAATTTGGACGAATCTCGTGTTAAAGTGGAAACTACTGACAATGAGTGAACTGAACATGAGGAAAAATATGGTTTAAAAATTGAATAATTATTGGAGACGAGACAAAATGATCAAATCTGTTGGAATACATGATTTAAATGGACGTATTTATGCGAAACGGAACTATGTGCAAGTGGGAAAGATGGGATGTGCTCGTTAGTGCTCGGGCCATAAGAATGCATGGGAATTATACGGCGTCAGTGATGTCAAAGGGGAAGAAGCCGCCGCGGCCGCCGTCGCTTTCCTCGTGCATTAACTCATGAGCTCTGTTCACGCTGCTTTTGTCCCATGCCCACGGTTCATGAGTTAGCGCTCAGTTCCTTTTGATTTAATTTCAAATCCGGCTTTTCTATTTTGTCAAAAAGAACTATATCCACTTTAACATTGTTCCTTATGCAGCGCACTACAAGCACACCCCATCTTTCCCACTTGCACATAGTTCCTTTTCGCATAAATACGTCCAAATGGGAAACACTGCTAGATGTCACTTGGCAGTGCAGTTACTTTTAAATCTATTTTCATACTATTTCCCATACATGAAAAAAAAATATATAAAAATACTGCAAAATCAGCTCTTTGAGCTCTCACAGATAAAGCAAAAAAAATTGCGTGCAAAGTCTAACTGCATTTTACGTAGCCTAATTTTCCATCATATTTAAGTTTTTTAACACATAATTTAACTACTTAGTACCTTTAAACTTTTGGTGACTTAACCCTAGATTACATATGAAGAAAATACCCACAAAATTTCAAGTTTTGCTTATTTTAATTACGCTTATTTCTTTAAGATCAACCCTTCACTTAGAAAAGTTATCTATTTTTCTACGTAGAGTCATCACAAAAAATTTCCTTGGCCACTTTGAACAACCATGCTGCATGGTGATTTAATTTCAGCCTACTTTTCACAAGAGCTATCCATGCTAAAACTGCCATGCTAGGGGAAAACTCTGTATGAGCCTTCGGGCAATGCCAAATTTTCTTCAATTAAATACAAATTTTCAAGAACACGTGTGTATATTTTTCTTCCAATTTTTCAAAGAAATCGATTCAGGATTCATTCTACAGTATCTGAAAATTGCAAGGCAAAATAATTGAAAATTTTCTCAAAATGAATGTATTATGGGGAAAAATTTGACGACAATTGTAGGTCCAACAGCGTTTTTCCTTAGCACGGCAAAATAAGGATGCCAATTTTGGAGAAAAAAAATAAATTTTAGTGAATCAATTTGATATTTGAGAGAAAATTGGTTTGATTAAAAAATTAGCAGCGGTTTTCCTGAAAATGAATTGCTTCCATTTTTGGGATCAAAAGCATGAAAAACTCCAACATTACGTCATTGCCTCCAACACTTGTAAAATATAGTAAAAATTGTTTGGTTTCAATAGTTTGCCAATTTTGTTCATTGGTTCTTGAAATTGGTGCCAATTTTAAACTGACCCTAAACAATTTATGCGATTTTCTTGTGTCAAGAAATGAGTGCGCCTCAAAGTAATCAATTTGAAATTGCCAACCCTATATGCTATTAACAAAACAACTTTAATGATGGAAGGATAATATTTTTGGCTTCAGAGGAAAGAGAATGTTTTTCAAATTTAAAGAGTCAAGAAGAAAATATGCTTGCACTCACTTTAAGGCTAGGCCCAGTGCAGCAGGGCACTGAGCTTTTGCAACACTAGAGGTGAGACCGTAGTCTTGCAAAGTTTTTGAGTCTTCCATCACATGAACATTCTTATCATACAATCGCTGACTTGAGGGTGGCACTTTTAAAATACCTGCAACACCAGAATAAAATTTAAGTGAATTTTAGCAATATTTGGTTTTCTTAATAAAATAAATGCCATTTCTCTCAAGAATTTGAGAATTTATCATATGCAAAGACACAGCAATTTCATAAACAAAAAGATATACAGCCCATTCTAAGAGGAGATATGCTAAAAAAAGGATATTGACAACCAAAACAGGGCTTGAACTAAGAAAATGAAATATGAGGAAAGATACTTTTTTCTCTTTTTAGTTTTTTTGAATGACAACAACCTTTCTCGCTCTGAAAAAGATAAAAAAGTTAACCGAATAACTGCACATTTCCAAATTATATTACATTACCTTAAGCTTTTCGATCATTTCATCATCTTCAGAGGCAATATTTGAGAAATACAGCGAATAGCAAATACACAAAAAACTACACAACATGGCTGGTGATTGGCGATTAAGATCTGAAGATCATCAAATGATTGAAAAGCTTAAGGTAATGTAATATAATTAGGAAAAGAGCAGTTATTCAGCTAACTTTTTTATCTTTTTCATTGTCACTGTTCTAACTGCTAACTACACCATGTTCAGTTACTTTCTCTCTCTGTAGAGAAGAGCTATGAAATAAAAATGAATAAGCTCTTTTCTTAAATTTATCTTCAGGGTAAATAGCTTTGATGCTAAAGAGGACAGCTTCATCTTTTAAAGGTAAAAAATTTGCCTGGTTAGTTGAACTTACATCCGTAATTGCAGCAAGTTCCAAGCACTCAAGTAACCTTGCTGTCCAAAATGACCCTCAAATTATTGGTTTATGTAGGATGGTAAGTTAACAGTTATGTACGACTGTATGCAGTACCGAGTTGACAGGTGTTAACAGGCTGGTAATATATCTTCAGACTCCTGAGCATGACCTTTATGGGTCATCAAAACAATGAGTTTGTGCATACTTTTAGGCTCTTAGAGCCCTTGTTGGAGGCACTAACAAATTGGCCAAAGGTGAAAATCACTGTTATCTGATGATAGCACCTTCAATTTCATCAGCTCTCGGAGACACCTTTATAAACATTGTGCATGAGCACCACCTTCCAACAATGCTTTTCTCTACGCTCTGAGAGCTCTTATGAGGAGCGCTAAATATTGAGGAAAATTGACTTAAAGAATGATTTTAACGGTTAACAGTTTCTAACTATGGAACCTTGATCTTGAGACAAGTCAAGTACCTTTTTGATGATGACTTGAGCAATTGCATTCATAATTTACGAAAACGGAAAAGAAAAAATCAAAAATTTGGAGGCAGTTTTCTCTAATTGCATGAGATAAGAGCCTCCTTGCATCGACCTCTTCACAGATTAGAAAAAAAATCTGATATTATTGCATTACTCCCGACTAACATTGGCCTCATACAATTTCAAATGAAAAATCGGGTAAAGAAAAAGTCTCACCTTCCAAAATCCTTTTCAATTCTAAAACTGTTGTGTTATCTTTAGCATCGGTGAAAATTGTGAGATTCTTACGCCGTATCATCAGAAAGACATCCTGTGAACACACAAAAAAAAATCAAGCAGTGAGATGAATACCTAAAAGCAGAGAGGCAAAATTATTGACTGTGTTGAAAGAATTTTCAACAGGCCAGAATACCTTGGTACTTGCACATCAGAACTTCAACATTGATGCATCACTGAATTTCTGGAATGTCACGACAGATTTCCTCTTACTCCACTTAGTTGCACAGAGTACTTATCCTTTGAAGGTAAGTATCGCATAATCGGTTGGAGCGCAGTCTCAAAGCATACTGCATTCAAAGAGTGAATTGCTGAAAAAACATTTTTCTTTCTGCCTTAGAGAAGCTGTTCTAATGGTGTCAGGCAACTGAAGCCTCATAGATTGATGCAGAGCCTGAACCCTGAAACGCATCTTCTCTAATAATTCGTAAAATTTGATTTCCTGAAGATTCATTTCCATGTTTAAACTGCGGGTGTGAAAATAAGTATTTGTCTGTACGGTTCTCAAATCACTAAAGTGAGGGAGACAATGAAAAATTTTGGTTGCAGTTGCACTGAAACATAACCTCCAAATTAGCCTTGAAAAAATCAAGAGTGACTTGATGGAACGATGCCATCTAGAAGTAGGTTGAATACCACATGGTCCTTGAACTAGCCTCTCAAGAGGAAGTTAGTTTATTAAAGTTCAGGAAAAAGGGAAGGAGCTAGAGGTGTGATTGTGATAAACCGCAGGTCTATGTTCATGACTGCCATGCGCCTCTCGGAAAGCAAATTTCACATTAGCTTGTTCAAGGCATGTTGACACTTGTCCAACTGAACTAAAGAGTTCTTGGCTCTGGTGAAAAATTAAACTTGGAAATACTCACCATGATAACTGTTATTATGTAGAACTAATCAGATAAGAAGCAAGGGGCGATGATGTACACTTATGAAACTTGAGCAAAAAAAGAACAGAGAACCTTCAGCACATACTACAATAATAAAGACGATAATCTGCGTATTATATTATCGACTAATAAAAAATAAATAAAGCAATGTACTTGGTACGTTTTCTTGTTGCTAAATTTAAAAAAAAATTACTTTTAGTATCCCCTAAAATTTACGGAACTAGATGTAAACACAAGATGATGACTGCGATTTTTGCTTATCTACTTGTTCGCAGAGTACAACAAAGATGTCGTTGGTGTCGGTGAACTTTAGTTTATTCATCGTCAACAAGAGAGCGCCACCATAGACCTAACTCGTACTCTCTGCTCGTACTGCTCGAACAGCAGCATACAGCAGCACTGCCGTGATAGCGAAGAGAGCCGTAAGTGCAAAATTTTCGAAATCGAGTTTTCTTCAAAATTCGTCTAAACTCTTTTAGATGAAATTACTGAGACAGCTAAAACAGCAAAATTCATCCAAATTTAATGAAAACGAGACGTATGAAAAAGCCGTAAGTGCACAAAAAATGACGTAGTTTTAGGCAAGACAGCCGTAAGTGACAATATTCCTCCAGAGAGCCAATGAAAACAGTGCTTTCAAGAGGAATGCCGCCCTCATCTGCCGATTTCTAACCTGAAAATGTGTTTGTTGTGTGTCCAAAACGCGACCACGAAAGCATGCAGAAGATAGCACTTACGGCTGTCTTGCCAAATACTAACCTAACATGAAACTGAATTTTACCTTTTTCATGTACTTTGAAATTAAATCGGTCGAGTTTTAATCCCCCAAATGATTTCTAAGAGTCTATTGAATGATTGGTTGCGATTTGACAAAGAACGGAGGCTTCTTTCAATAAAGTGTTCCACTCGGAAGCTTCTAGGCCCGTTTTCTCAAAACTTCATTTTTGCACTTACGGTTCTCTTCGCTATCACGGCAGAGCAGCTAGAGTACCTATACATGGACGAAGATATTACATTAGGACCTTTCTCTGGTGTGCGAGATCCGAGCGTCAGCGCGATCTGGCAGAAGCACTTTTGAGTTATTTAGAGGAGCTACTTTCAGAATATGTCCCATAGATACCGCTAGTGTTGAGAGGTACTTTTTACAAAACCGCGTCAGGTTTGAATTTTTTAACGAATTGCCCGTCGCCATCACGCACTCGGCCATTGCGATTGCATTGCCGTACGCTATTTCCATCTATTTCCACCTATTCCTGATTTCCCGAGCGTATTCAGTTTCCAGAATTTGAGTGCTCTTATCTTTTCTTCAAGATGAATCCTCAGTTTGACTGTGGTTAGTAAGTGTTGGTGTTCTCTTCACCCGTGATATAGACTCTTTCAGTGTTTTAGTTTAGTAATCCGTAGATGTCTTTTGTGCAGCCGGTCTGCCAGGAAAGATACATCTGTTACCCTTTTTTCTTTCCCGTCTTCTAAAGAACGGTAAGTAATCATTCCTTTCATGATCTACTACTTTCACTTTCTAGTATCAAAAAACCCTCTTGCACCCTATTATTTGTCGCATATAGGCTGGTTTTTCTTCATACATGAGAAGCCCACATTGTTGTAGAAGTGGCCGCTGCTGCTATTTCTACGGGTGGATACTCAGTATTTGTGGCTATCAAGGCTCGCTGTGCAACACCCTTTACTGGTGTCACCATTTCTGTCCATACTCTACTGTACATACCGACTGCTGAGATATTCCACTTGAGCTGTATCGCTGACTCATTAACTTTCTCATTTGGTAGGAGGTGCATCCGTGCCTGCGTTTGACTCAAAGTAGCCTGTACACGGTCTGTCAAATTTCCCTGCATGAGATGAGTCTTAACACGGCTCTGAGTCGTGTCTTCAATCTGTTGAAATCACTGTTGAATAAGCTCAGCTCTACTTATAATTTGCCGGGTGTTACAAGCTCTCGTCGTTATTTTTGACCAATTTTACCTTTGAAACAGTTAATCTCTTTGCTCTAGTAAGTGTGCATTAGACTCAGATTTTTCAGACGGAGCAGTATGCTAGTCCAAACCACACAGAGAAGATTGGAAGTTAGAAGAAGTGATGAGCTTGAGGTTTTTTCTTAACTTCTTACTCTTCGAGCATGCAAATCTTAGCAGCCAACCTGTGCTCAGGTTCTTGCTTAAAGATTTAGTCTGAGTCAATTTACATGAATCTGGTGCTACTGAGAACCCTTTTCTTTTTCCAGGTTAGAAAAATGGATTAGTGCCATTCCGAATCCTCCACCTTCTCCTAAAAGGAAGAATGCCAGAATTTGCTCCCTCCACTTCTTCATAGAAGACTTCAAGGTTTTTTCAACCTTCAAAAAAGCATTAAATGATGATGCTGTTCCAAAGGCCGGATTGTGCTACAAGCCGTCCAATCACTCTGTGTCAAACACATCGTTGGGCGGTCAATCATCGGAGTTTAACTCGCCTTTGGGTGCATCTTTTTTGTCTCCTTGCTCACCATCTCCTCACATTAACAAGGACACGCTTCGTCGAAATTATGGTAAGCTGTGAACATAATCAATCCATTTCCTTTTATTTTCCTTAATTCCCATCTCGAAGGAAGGTAATGCAAATAACAATTCTTATTTTCAGAGGTATCATTGCACGGGCAGTATTTTTTAATTTTCACTAGGAATTTTCATGAACTAAAATAATTGCATGCCACCAAGGCATTATTGCTTTATTGCTAGATATTAAAAGGTGATAATTCACTTTGAAACTCTTTTAAAAAAAAAAATTAATGCTGATGAGTCAATGTCCCAAATACTTACTTTATTTAAATAATGATTTTTACTCTTTCCTGCCCATAGGTTCAAAAAGTCGAAGAGAGTTGTTTACTGTTAACTCAACACAACTGGACGACTCCAAATATTGTAGCGTAGGATCCTCCAGAGAAGGCTCCAACCCTGATAATGGTAATTTTATGCTTATCCAACACTTTCATTTCTTCTTCCATTGTTGTATTTTGGTTCTTCATAAATTCTCTAAGGATCTCTTACGGACGGTTTCTTTGCCTGATGTGAGAATGTGCAACTTATTTGCAGTAGCTATCTGTGTTCCCTTATTTAAAGGTTTTGAGTTTCTTGCATTCCATTCAGTTGAAGATTACTATACTCTTACACATTCTAAAGTGTAGGTAGAAAGTCTTAGTCCCCCTCAATCTCAGATCGTGAGCTTCTAGCTTGAGTCCCATCTTGCTGTCTAATACCAATTTCTTGTCATGCTATACAAATATATGCTGTAACTCCAGTGCAACTGATTTTTATTTTCAGCTACCTCTGATCAACATGCCCTCATTTCCATGTGCGGAAGTCCTATTGGAAAAAGGAAGCACAGTACGCCACACAAAGACACTACGCTGTGCATGAAAAAGTGCCGAAGTCATCCCAGCCATAGAAGGCATTCTCTTTGTAGTGAGGAAAAAACTGGTCCAAGCAAGAACAGGGGACTCCTGGGTGAGTTTCTTTCTATTTCAATGGAAAAATAAGATCAAGCAAACAAACATTTTGTACTTTCTTTCTTCCTTTCTTCTTTTTGTTGACAGAAGATGCATTTCCTTTCTAATATTCATTACATTTCTCTACGAAACCAAAAAAATCCAATGTTTAATGTAAAAGATCATAGATGATTTTTTTCAGAATCTGCTTTTCATTTCAAGTATCAAGTATACATTGTTATCCAAGTATGCTCTGTTCACTTTGGAATACAAATTAACATCTTTAGACTTTTTGATAACTTTGAGTGTGTGGCATACTTAATATTTTTGAACCCGCAAGAGCATCATGAAAAAAGCTATTAAAATCTCAAAGGTATTTTATGTGTTTCTTTTTTTTGTAAATCACTTGGCTTTAGCACATATTTTTATCAATCATTCTGTAGTCAAGGCTATCTCTCTTTTGACAATCGCATCGTAATGAATTTGACATTTAATTACAATCCTCCGAGGTTCTGATTATTTTTTTTAGGAAATTTACTTTTACATAGAACAGAAATATGCTCTGTTGTAATTAAAACAATTTAATTTACATTTGCAGCTGAAAACCAGGAATCTGATTCCACAAATGGAGACAAATCTTTGTGTCAGACTTTACTTGGCACTGTCTCATCTCCAGGGCAGAACATCTTCAATGTAACAGCAACTCCCTCCTCAGGTAATTTTTTTGATTTGCCATTTTCCTTGTAGTACAGAGAACCAATTACTGATACCGATTTGAAGTGAGACATAAAACTTGTCCCATCCCGATGAATAACATAAAAATATAAATGTGCTAAAAATCCAATAAGTCTAATCATTAATAATAGCCTTTGCCCAAATGAAACATAATTTAAGTTCTGTTGGAGATACTGGAAATTTTTAATGATAATATGGCAAAAGGCACACCATATAAGCACATTTTAGCAAAACTGCTCTTTGACTCAATGTGCTTTAAAACTTACTGTGTGGTAATGTGCTCTGACTTGGTTGATGAAAATGAAAAGTTAAAATCTACATATTTTGGTTGTCTGGGATTTCATTACCACTGCCAATGATTCTTACTTTTTTTTGTTTTAAAATAAGTCTATCTGTCTACAGTTACTTATTCCTCTAAACTGCACTCTTAAAATCCACATTTCTATCCTCACTTTCTTTCATCATTGCTGGTCCTTGTTTCAGATCATGAACAGCCAATGCCAAGGAAGCGGCGAAATGATAGTACTCGAGTGGCAGCTTTGAGAGAGAAGCTCATACAGAAGAATAGAACCATCAACAAACTCAGAATGCAAGTCAAAAGATCAAAACATCCCAAATCAGCCTCGCTCTCTGCAAGAGAAATCGTTGCTGCAGCTAGACCGCATTTGAAGCCAGCCATGCGAATTCTGCTTGAAGCACAGCTGAAGTTGAGCTCTCGTAAGAAGAAAGGAATGAGATGGAGTCAGGAGATGAAAGATTTTACTTTAGGTTTAATGTATCACGGTCCTAGGTGTTATAGGTATTTATCAAAGTTGATCCCTTTGCCAAGCATCTCAACAATAAATCGGTATCAAAGTGTATTACATCTTAAACCCGGTATCCACGAGCATGTTAAATTAGGTTTGAAAGACATTGTTACAACCTGGTCTCAAAATAAGAAAATTTGCACATTGGTAATCGATGGAATGTCAATCAAGAGACACTTAGAGTATGATAACAAAAGAGATTTTGTCAGTGGTTTTACAGATGACGGTCTGAATCGATCAAGGAAGCCAGCCAATCAAGGCATTGTTGCTGTTCTCAAAGGCATTCTTTCCCCTTGGAAGCAAATCGTTGGTCATTGGCTGACCACTGACACTGATCCTGCTGATATTATACTCAAAGCTGTTAAAGATTGTGTCGCTTTTGCGAATGAAACAGGTTTAATCTTAAAACTGTTTGTTTGTGACCCTGGTTCAAAAAACAGGAAACTAGTGCGTGCATTGGGTATCACTCGAGATAAACCGTATTTCATGAATGGAGATCAGAAAGTTTTCTTTGTATGGGATCCTCCTCATCTTATTAAGAATGTAAGGAACAATCTTCTCAAGAACGATTTCTTGTGGCGTGGGCAAGTTGTCAGCTGGAAGCACATTAGAAACTTATACTTTGCTCAAAAACAAATGAGGTTGAAATTAACACCGAAGCTCACACGACGACATGTCATATTTAGAAACAGCTTTGCTAAAATGAAAGTGAAATTAGCCACTCAGGTTTTTTCCAATTCCGTCAACGTTGCCCTCCTCACATTTGTTGCATTTAATCGTTTGCCTTCTTCTGCTGTGCATACTGCTTGTTGTTGTAAAGACCTAAACGATCTTTTCGATTGCTTCAATAGCATGCAATTTGTAAAAGATAAACTTACCCTCAGATATGCAATCGGTCCAAGGTCGGAACATATATCATTCCTAGATCCAAAACTACTTGATTACTTAGATAAGGCTGCCTTCCTAGGTGTGAAGAGACAACCTTTTGTTTTGAAAGACTGGGTTGTTTCGATTAGAGGGCTGTTGATGCTCGTAGAGGATCTAAGTCAAACTTATAATACCAAGTCAATCCGTACTCGTCTCTTAAATCAAGATACTCTTGAGAACACCTTCTCTACTCTACGTCAGCAGGATGGTTGCTCAGACAATCCTACCACAAAACAGCTTGAGCGCGGGTTAAGAATGACTTCCCTCTCTTCCCTCCTGAAGCTAAGTGCTTCCAGTAATTGTGAGGATGAAATGGAGAAAGCAGTGCTCGGTCTCAAGAATTTACCAACTGAACTTTTTTCAAAGAAAAAACAACTCAGCTCCACTGACATTTTGAGTTTAACGGAAACAGAAACCTTTGATTTAAATGAAAATGTTGATCTAGACATAATCGAAGAATGTGCATTGTATTATTGTTGCGGCTTTATTACTCGGCAATTTGCACGCAAGCACAAGTGCCCTATCTGTGAGTTTAAGCTTTTAGTCGATCCAGATGAAAGAATGTTATTGGAAAACTATCAGATGTTTATGTATTTTAAGGCACACAGCAACAAGCTTGGTTCTGACTTCGGTCATTTAAAAGCACCATCCTTCGAAAGTTTTGAAATACTTAAAAAAATTGACAATTTGTTCCATCAAATCTTTAAGGTACGCTCTCATGAGAAGAATATTGCACTTAAGATAAGATTAGCAATTGACGAAGCAGGTTTAAGACTTAATTTGTGCACTGAAGATGCTGAGGATGAATTTCTGTCAACTCTCATTCGAACTCGAATTTTATGGGAAGTTAGATTTATGAATCGTAGATTTGAAGAGGAAAGGATTGAGGAGCAGGATAGGCGGAAGTTGAAAAAATTACAGGGCAAAGATGCTGCAGGAAGCTCAAAGGAGAAGAAAGGAAGTAGCTCTGAGTCTGAATGCACCAAAAAAATTGTAGCTAGATGCACAAAGCGAAAAGGAGAAGAGCAAGAGTCTGAGAGGACATCAACTAAAGTTGGTACCTGGGCAATCCAAGAAGTAACTGCTCAAGAGACCTCCAATCCACCTTCTTAAGTCATAAATCAGTGATCTGCATTTGAACACAGTAATTGCGACGGTCCCATTGTATTTTTAATTTTTTACATGTGTGCACTCTAATGCCTGCGACCATTTAATCACAATCCAATTCCTTTGGTCAGTAAAGTGACTTTAAAACTGAAATGTTGCCTTTCCTTAATGTTTGATTTGAATTTCTGTAAATAGGCTCAATCATTTTGCACTTGTAATTTTCTGTAAATTTCTGTAAATAGGCTCAATCATTTTGCACTTTTTCGATTTCATAAGTGAGTTTTCTTTGTCATGGCTATTTTTTCCTCCAAGTGAACCTCATACAACTGTGAATTTTCATCGTCTGATCATTGATTTGCAACTATATGCATATATTTGTTATTGAATTTGCAATTTTTGTTTATTTTAAAAAGTATATATTGTTCAGTGCTTGCATCTATTTTCACGACGATTCAATTTTATCCTCAGCGATGAACATACTTAAAAAATATGTAAATTTGTAAATGTTCCTGTAGCTTGCTTAATTGTGTTTGAAGTCATAATGAAGAAAGATTAACTTTTCTGAAGAAAGGAAACTTTGTCTTGAATATAAATGTGTACAGTTTTATCTTAATTGCTCTTAATTGTCTCTTCTATTTTATTAAACTGTTACTATATCGGATACTTAATTTATGAACTGATTTTTATGAACATTGTGAACAGGTTTATCATTTTCATTCGTGCATTTCATAGAAGTATCTCTGCTGGCAGATATATTTCAAGCATAAAATCAAATTTCTGTCACGTTACTTTTAGCTTAAAAAAAATAAGTGACCCATTCATTTCCGATATGGAATGTAAATTTTTGTTAATATTGCTTAACATTTTATTTCTATTATTTCTCCCATACAGATGTATTATTGTTCTTGCATTCTGTGCCTACCTGCAATTAATTAATTTTTTTGTTGTGTTTTCTCCCCTAAATTGTGAAAAATCTTAAAATTGTATCGTGGTGTTCAGCTCAGTACGCTCATCGGTGCAGTGACTCCCTCATTGTGCCACATTTTTAGCTTCCTTAACTAATATATTTTTGCTGTATCATAGATTTTTTAAGTTATAATAATAATAATAAACCCTCTCCTCTCCAAAAGACAATTCAGTGGTTCCTCTTTCTTACATTCCTGTGGATAAAACCAATGCATACTTGCATAGTAACTAATTTATCAACTCCTCTGAATCATATTATGATTATGCCAGGTTCACATTATCCAACTCAAATTGTTTACTGAAACGAATATGCCATTGTAACAAAATACAACAATGCCTAAGTCCAACTTTCCAAATTTAGCGATAGAAATGAATTCTGCTCCAAAGTATTGTTCTTGTTACCGTTTCAACTTTTCCCACTCACTTTGAAAGGACATGCTCTGGAGGAGAATTCATCGCTCGCTAAGTTTGGAAAGTTGGAATGAGTGGGGGGAACAAGATCATCAATTTGAATTTGGCGGGCGAATCAAGCCAGGGAACCTGAGCTCGTGTCACGAGCGCACTCTACTGGCCCACGGTGCAACTAATTGTAAATTTAGTTCAAAAAACCGCTACAAGATCGCTGTACTGTCAGCCGTTCTCCTCAAAATCGAACACAGATTTTAACACGGGGTCTTATGGGACTGAGTCATCCTAATACGTTAGTATATACAGGGTGAGCGAAAAGTCCCCGACCCCCCCTCTAACTTTTGAACGAATTGAGCTAAGGAAATGAAACTTTGGGAATGTTCCTATCTCAATGGAGACCATCTTTTGAGGGGGTCGAAATTTTGGTCCCCCCCTCAGGGGGGGACAGGGGCCCCCCAACTTTTTTTTTTCAAATAGCAACCCCTATCTTGTGATACCTCATTCGAAAGAGCATAAAAAACTAAGAATTTTGGCGCAAACCGCAGATCAATATCTCAATTTTTGACCGAGTTATGATAGGTCAAAGGTCAAATTTGACCTATTTTCAAAAAATCATAACTCCGGTTCAAATTATCGTAAAGAAAAAATAAAACGGGAAAATTTACCAAATTGTGTTCGCTTTTATGTAAAAATTTCAGAAATCACTTCGATTTAATTTTAAGGGGGGGCTCGGACCCCCAAACACGTCAATTCAAAGGTCATTCAATTTTCCTGCGAAATAAGCCAATTTCCTCTGGATTTGCCTCCACATTATCTCAGCAAGGTCAAAATCAGTTCTACATTACGTTGGAAAGTCCCCGAATTTCGGGAAAAGTTAAAAAAACGAAATTTAAGGTGATTAAATTTGACCGTTTAAATTTCGTTTTTTTAACTTTTCCCGAAATTCGGGGACTTTCCAACGTAATGTAGAACTGATTTTGACCTTGCTGAGATAATGTGGAGGCAAATCCAGAGGAAATTGGCTTATTTCGCAGGAAAAATTGAATGACCTTTGAATTGACGTATTTGGGGGTCCGAGCCCCCCCTTAAAATTAAATCGAAGTGATTTCTGAAATTTTTACGTAAAAGCGAACACAATTTGGTAAATTTTCCCGTTTTATTTTTTCTTTACGATAATTTGAACCGGAGTTATGATTTTTTGAAAATAGGTCAAATTTGACCTTTGACCTATCATAACTCGGTCAAAAATTGAGATATTGATCTGCAGTTTGCGCCAAAATTCTTAGTTTTTTATGCTCTTTCGAATGAGGTATCACAAGATAGGGGTTGCTATTTGAAAAAAAAAAGTTGGGGGGCCCCTGTCCCCCCCTGAGGGGGGGACCAAAATTTCGACCCCCTCAAAAGATGGTCCCCATTGAGATAGGAACATTCCCAAAGTTTCATTTCCTTAGCTCAATTCGTTCAAAAGTTAGAGGGGGGGTCGGGGACTTTTCGCTCACCCTGTATTCATCCATGACCTATAGCAGCAGCAAGCTTTAATTTGGTTCAGTGATCCGATGTCTAGGGATTTTTCCCTAGATCTAGGGATTTTCCGGAATTTCTAGGGATCTAGGGATTTTTCAGAAAATCTAGGGATTTTTTTTTAAGGTTAAAGCAATAAAAATCGACTCTTTAACCCTCAATTTCACCAATATCATGAAAAAATATTTTTTCTTCTACATTTTGTAGGCAACACTATTTTCCTTGGTTCCCTGTCTTCTACGAGTTCTAGTTTTCCCCCGTAAATTCGCCGGAACATCTGAAACGATTGCGTCACTCGATAAACTCTATATACTTGACAGTTCATCAGAATAAAACAAAAATAATAAGCTCCTCAACTAATATATTTTCATTTTATTCTGATTTAGCACTGCAATTAGAGAGGGCGGCAAAATTCAAACGAGCCAATCAGATTTCAATACTGCAAATTGATACATCGAATGACGTCATAATTCTACGTAAAAAATGGCGGTTTTTTGTAAAATCTAGGGATTTTCTGGGGATTTTTGAGCAAATCTAGGGATCTAGGGATTTTTTCCGAAATCTAGGGATTTTTTTTCTTCCCGGCTAGGGAATTAATATCGGAACACTGATTTGGTTAGGTTTTTTTTTTTTAAATCATGGTCGTTATCGGGCATGGTCGTAATTGCCGATGTGCTTAGTTAGAACTCTTGCAAGTGCACACATCATTTCGAATAATAATGAAAGTATGCTAAAAGTGATTCAGAAGAGTCTCTCTACAGTCCACACTGCTGCTTCACCGGTCCTGGTAAGTTAAGTAGTATCTATTTTCCAGTCCACCACGCTCCACAGTACTTGGGTAGGCTTTTATTCTCCAGGGGCACTCAATAATATATTGAAGCAATTTTCTCGCCAAAGCTACCAGCAACCTGGTCGTTGAAATGTTGTGTTTGTCACCTGGACAATATAGGATTTTATAGGAAAGAACATAGCGTGCTATGCACACGATGGTCAACTTTGTCTGTCATCCCAAATATCTTTGCCGAATGGATCAAGGAAAAGCAGAAGTAACCTCTTGATCTGCCATTACTATGTTGTCCATTGCATCCGACACAGGCATAATCATTTATAATCCCATTCCTCTATAGGTACCTAGTCTTGTCTCGTTCAGCTGGCAGACACAGAATTTCAATGATAAGGTTGAATATGTTGTAGGCTAAAGTGGTACTTTCACAAAAACTAGGAGAGAATTTACACTAACAATGAGAATATGCGGAGGTTAAAAGGACTAGCATCTAATACAGTGGCCACCTCCAATCTTGGCTTCCTCTCCTCCTCTTTTTTTGTTTTGTTTGGTTTATGTTTGTTTTTTCTCTGTAGCTTTCAGAAATCCTTCAAGGCGATATGTCCTGGAACTGCCATTGTCGCCAGAGGCGCCTGCCAGGGCACCATTAGGGTCAATGGATGCTGAACGCCCCCACCTCGCATTAGGGGGGATAAATGAACCCTACCTTCTACCCCTGCGTGTGTGGGTCAACCCTAGGGGTCCAAACAGCAGGCAGGCGCTGGGGTGTATTGCTCCAGAGGATCTCAAAATCAACAATCAGAGAAGCAGTCATGAATTAAGAAGAAAAAATACACTAAAATTCAAACCCGTCCTCCTGTAGCGAGTGGCACAACTTCCTGTAGCAACAATTGCTGCTTAGCATATTGAAGGGGCATTTAAAACATCAGCATATTCATTCCTCTCATTCCAGTCAGGGCAAGCCCAACAATAATTGCGAATCAATCGTTAAGATGTTGAACTTTGAACAATGTTCTGATATTTTTTTGCCAATATGTTCTTCAAAATCCATTGTGACGATTACCGTTCAATCAGTCTTCCTACATTCCGCAGATCAGAACTACAACAATTTCTGGCTCATCTGTAAAAACGCTTATGTGCATAGGTAAACTAATGATACCTACTTACGTTGTTTCTGATCTGAGTCTGAACTTATGGTTCCAAATTGCCAAATGCAGTTCCTGTCGTGACGGAAACGGTGCTGCGGCACCAAAAATATAGTTACTTAGCGCTTCTCCAAGAAAACCCGCGCGGAAATCGCGTGTATCATGAATGGGCTTTAATCGCCGCACACTGGACCGAGTCAAGAGGAGAAATCGGACAAAAGCTAGGAACTTTCAAAGCTTACATTTTCGAAAATAAGAAACAAAAAAGTTTAAGAGAGGTTTCATTGGTTATTTTCCAAAATTTCTCCTTAGAAACATCTCTTATTGAATCTGTGACGAAATAAACATCAATAGAGGGTTATTCAAAATCGGCGATTTTACCCCCCTCATGGATTTTGCCCGGGGTTGGATGTGTTGTTTCTTATCACAGGACACGCCTTTTTCCGGCAACGGCAAGTTGAAAAAAAAAAGTTCCCCTCGCGCTACAGCGTTGCCAAGTTGAAACCGTGACAATACCGTAGGCGGCATAAAAATTGAGCAATGAATTCGCGGTTTGGACGAAAATTTTCTAAAAAATGCGCGATTCACAGATATGCTCATGTTTTAAATGTCCTGTTAATTTTAACGTACATTGTTACCAATTTTTCGATTTTTAAATTCGTAAATTTTTACAAAGCCGCAAATATCTCAAAACGTCACATTTTTAATTTGAATAAAAAGTGGTTTAATCGATAGTTCGTTTCATTTCGCATCCATCGATATATTATACCTCGCATGGAAAGTTTTTGTTTGCGAGATATGACCATTTTTGTAACGGCTTTTTGGAGCGACGACGCTTTTTGAGCCCAATCAGAGAGGAATTTTAGCCTTCAAAAACACCAAGTAGCATTATTTCTGATGCCGCAATCACACGGCTGAATGTGGGGCCTGAATGTGGAAGTCATCGGCCTGATGCCTGAATTTTGCGCGTGACGCGCAAAATTCAGCAACGAGGCTCAGCGACCATCTGATAATATCGGATCTGTCTGAACTACTCGAGTAGATTTGACACAAATCTGGAACAAAATAACTTGAATTTGCGAAATTTCAGTCGTTGAGCGATGACTGTTGTCTCCCACATTCAGGCCACATTCAGCCGTGTGATTGCGGCATGAGGTTTCTAGTGTAATTTTTCATGCTGAATCCGATTTTAAACTCTTTGTTACAACTTTTCACCCGAAAGTTGCCGAATTTGGCATAAATGGCTCAATATCGGTCTTTTTTGCGGATTATGGCCTGTGACTTGTCGAGTTGTGTCAATTTCAATTATCACATTTTGAGACTTTGATGGAAAACTTCCGCATATCAGTTGATGAATGTAATGTACTTACTACCTAAATGGACCAAGTTCAAAAATAAGAAACAAGGCGCATTGCAATATTGCCAAAATTAAGTGGATTCGTTGGATTTTTGCAGCAATTGAACATTCTTATTTATCACCCAATACTCAGTTTAAATTTTTACTCTGTACTTAGTTGTGAACAAATAAAGATAAATCAAGAAAAGTAATAATGCTCAAGTAAAGAGGACGCCTAAGTATGAGGGTTTTAAATGGAATGAAAGAGTGCCAACTCCCTGAAGAGCTAAGGGAGGACAGGGCACTGAGGCGGTTAGGCGTCGCAGAGCGCTAAAGAGCGCTGTGGAAGTGATCCTAAAGCATGTATGTAACAATACAATAAATCTCCATACACTCTGTGTCATTAAAATTATCATAAGAATTTTTCATTCAGTCGGTGAACAGGAGCGTTTGCCAAATGCTACTAAATGTGCCGATTTTGGTGCTTTTTTCCAGTTTGCCTCTTATCAGCGCGTTAAATTTTGCGATGAGCACAAATTATCGAAGCTTTTTTATAGTAAATTTAACAAGTATTAACTTGGAAAATAACCGATTTTGTCGTCAGATCAACTACCCTTGGCAAGTCTCAGGCCATAATCCGCAAAAAAGACCGATATTGAGCCATTTATGCCAAATTCGGCAACTTTCGGGTGAAAAGTTGTAACAAAGAGTTTAAAATCGGATTCAGCATGAAAAATTACACTAGAAACCTCAGAAATAATGCTACTTGGTGTTTTTGAAGGCTAAAATTCCTCTCTGATTGGGCTCAAAAAGCGTCGTCGCTCCAAAAAGCCGTTACAAAAATGGTCATATCTCGCAAACAAAAACTTTCCATGCGAGGTATAATATATCGATGGATGCGAAATGAAACGAACTATCGATTAAACCACTTTTTATTCAAATTAAAAATGTGACGTTTTGAGATATTTGCGGCTTTGTAAAAATTTACGAATTTAAAAATCGAAAAATTGGTAACAATGTACGTTAAAATTAACAGGACATTTAAAACATGAGCATATCTGTGAATCGCGCATTTTTTAGAAAATTTTCGTCCAAACCGCGAATTCATTGCTCAATTTTTATGCCGCCTACGGTATTGTCACGGTTTCAACTTGGCAACGCTGTAGCGCGAGGGGAACTTTTTTTTTTCAACTTGCCGTTGCCGGAAAAAGGCGTGTCCTGTGATAAGAAACAACACATCCAACCCCGGGCAAAATCCATGAGGGGGGTGAAATCGCCGATTTTGAATAACCCTCTTTGAGATTTTAGCGAAAATTTTCATGTCCAACCTCTTCTATTAGCTTGTTCAACCGTGCGCCATCGCACTCCTACATATTTCATAGTTCTCAAGTGGTCGAGGACGAACGTAAACAAATTAACTGTTATCATATTGTCAACCCTCGTCCGATAACGTCATTTCCATTTGGTACTATCAGGATCAAATAGCGAGGTTAAGAATTGTTTCATTAGGTACTTTTTTTTCTAGTTCAAATTAATTCAATCGCATCAGTGAAAGTTTCAGCTTCTCTTCGCCTGATTCTAATCTCAATCGAATTTTTGCCCTTTAATAATTTAGCGTCCGATTGTTTTTCCTTTGCATCTCGGTGAGTCACTCTTCCAATTCTGAAAGTTGGAAAGCAAATTCCAATTCGGAAGTGAAATTTTTATCTTCGCGTTGTTCGGTTGTAATCTCAATCGAATTATTCGAAAGTAGATAGAGGTAGTATGTTCTGATGTACAGATAGGATTTTTTTTTTGTTCATATTGTTTTCCATCAGCCACTTGAATTACAGGACTGGAGCTCACCTGCGGTATCGAATCCGCTTATCACTTGAAAGAACTACCTCTACCATAATTTAGAATAATGAGCTTATTGTGTGATTAAATTGAGGCTGCCCGTTACGGCTCTCCGCTCACGAGCGCGCTCGGGCTCGGCAGACTGTACGCTTCATTTACGCTTCATAAATGCGCCCCCCCGCTTTTCACCTCACGACACGGTGTGACAGCTCAAATAACTGCCCGCGGCTAATTTCCCTCGCCCGTTTTTCGTCCTCAGAAGTAAGACCCACTTTGTCAGATTTCATCTTATTACCTCACTACAAGAGAGATATATCTGGCGAATCTTCAAGCTCCTGGAGACTTACCGTTTCTCTCACACTCTATTCCCTTTCCATTTACTCAGGTCAAGCGGTTGAAACGGTTACTAGGTCCAGCTTGATTGATTCCTACCAATCTCTACGTGTAAAGAAGCACATTTGAATTCCTTCAAAGCTACACTTTTGTTAAAAAATTATAGAAGGTGGGACGTTTTCACCCATTTAAGCTTTGAACTCGAACAGTTTCAATTTAATACACTCCAGTTCAAGATATTAGTAATGCGGCTCTGTAGGAAAAAAAAAAAAAAAAAAAAAAAAAAAAAAAAAAAAAAAAACATTACGTAAATAAATAAAAAAATTCAAAAATACTAGAATAAAATAAAGATGACAACACATTATGAACAGATTTCTCCTCTCACTTTTGTGCCCAACATCGAGACTAATTTTTGCTTTCCATCATTATTTTCCCCCCCAAGTGTCTCCCTATTATAATTCCTTCTCGGGTCACCATCCACAGTGAGTGGTAACAGCACAATCACCTCTATACAGTCAGTGTCTCCTACTCACTTCGTGCTGTGCGGTGGCGCGCTAAGGTAAACATTGTGCGCTATCTTTCGAGGGTACTTCACAGTGTAACTATGTACCCTCAAGTCAAGTGTTCGTGCATTTTTTTTTTTTTTTTTTTAATTAATTTTTTATTTTTTTTTATATTTTTTATTTTTATTTTTTTTTTTTTGTTTATTTTATTTTATATTATTTTATTTTATTTTTTTTTTGAGTGCAATCTTACTACTAGTAATCTACTCTCGACTAATTTACAGTGTCTCCACTCTCCTCATCTACGTCTTCAAGGGTTGCTCCCAAGAGGAAGCATTTCATAACAATCCCACTAACTTTCCCCTTGTTACATTTATCATAAAATAGCCAGCAGACACCAAAGAAACCCAGTAAAAGAATAACATAAACTATAGGTAAAATAATAGGAGTAGTCTCCTCCACCTCTCTTAACCGATTGCAAAGGATATGAGCATCTTCTATCAAGTGACTCACATAAGCCGCTCGCGCATCTTGATAAGCTGTATACCCACATTTCTTAACTTTTTCATTTAGTTCACAATTACGTTTTTCTATTTTTTGTTGCCTCACGTTTTTTTCCCAACTCGTAACATCCTCATTAGGGACACAACTTTTTAAATACGATAACACATCTTTCAAATAATATTGACTATCATCATTTTCATTAAAATATTCATTCAACCACCCATAATTCCCACCTAATAAACAAACTAAAAGAATTATAGACTTCATTCTAAGAAATGGTACCCCTCCTCAACAAGAACACTCACCTTTTTTTTTTTTTTTTTTTTTTTTTTTTTTTTTTTTTTTTTTTTTTTTTCAAAACAGAACAGTTTCAATTTTCGCTTTCCACGTCCTTAGCGTCAATCCATTGATTGTATTTATTATCAAATCCAAGCCACTTAACGTAAACTTTGTCTCCTTTTTTCTGTAAAATGTTTTCCACGAGATAAGTATCACGGTACTTAGTCTTTTGTAGTTCCTCCTCATAAAATCCACCCTGAATGAGCTGATTGTTCAAATCCCGCAGCTTATATGTGGTCGGTCTTGTCTTCTTCACCTCATCCACGATGAAAACTTCAGTGGTCCAATTTGGAGTATACCCTTTCTCAAACAAATGTTTGTACTTACTAATACGAACAGGCTGACCAACTTTAAATTTTGTCCTACGTCTTGCAGGAAGACTTATTTTTTGTAATTTCAGAATTCTGGCGAGAATTTTTTTTTCATTCTTTTTATTAACGTTGTTAGGTGTGAGACCTAGTGTGCGATGCACCCGATTATTATATCTCTTTATAAGTGAATCGATTATGTCGATCCATTTATAACTACCTCGGAGGCTGAATTCCTTCCACATCCAAGTCTTGATTGTACGATTGAACCTCTCAACGATGGACGCCTTCAGAGTGGAAAATGAAGAATATAGTTGAATTCTAAAATCCTTCAACACTTTAGACACAGATGAATTAATGAATTCTCCCCCACTGTCTAGTTGTAAAAACTTAGGAGGAACATCTAGCTTTTCAAGAAATCCTCTTAGAGCGACCGATACTTCTGTACCTGTTTTCGACTTTAGCGCAATCCCGTATCCCTTTTTAGAAAAACAATTTATAATTGTCATCAAATATTTGTAACCAGAATTCGCCTCAGCGTATGGTAACATATCAACTAAATCCGCTTGATACAAATCATTAAGACCTTTGATAGTAACGGATCTTCTTGGATAATTTTTCCTTACAGGTTTATGAAGTTCATCCACAATCCCAGTTTTTGACCCCATCTTTAGTAACTTCTTCTACCCTAAGGTTTATTAATACTGCTAATATTTTTCCAAAAAACTTTAATATATCTTCCAAAAGAGAACTATCAATATGGTATACTTTCAACTCTTTCCTCCAGCGCCTTCACTCTTTTTTCCTCCAACTCCTTCAATCTTATTTCCATTGGCGTAACTTTATTAGCGATTAATGTCGCTATTGTATTTTCTGCACTGCTTTTGTTCTCCTCCAACAACTTCAATCTTTTCTCCAAAGGCTCCAGTTTTTTAACCACTAAATGATTCAGTTTATTTTCTTCTGACTTAATTTTATCCTTAATCAAAGGATCTAATTTATCCGTCTTGAAACGAGAAATTTTTTTATCAACCTCAGGTATTAAGGTGTCTATGGTGTACTGTTGTAAGAGACTTTTAACTTTCGAGTCCACAGCAACCTCTTGCACCCACTTCACTCCAATTTGTTGGATTTCGGAAATATCTGTATTTATTTTCTTCAAAAGTTTATTGTTTCCAATTCGTTCATTGATGAAAGGTAGCAAGATGGTATCTTGATATTTTTGTAGTTCTTTTGGTAACACATCAAACAAAGCAGAACGATTGGTCTCTATCGAATTTTTCAATTCATTTATTTGACCTACCGTTGCCGCCGCCTTTGGGTCTATACTATCCAACAAGTTTTTTAACTGGTGATTTTTCACATCATAATTACCACTCTCATCCACCATTAAACACTTTGAGGTAAGCAATGGATTCACCACATCCTTCGTATACTTCTGTAACCCTTCAGGTAATTTTTGAAGTAGCAATGAGGAATTTAAATCGACCAATTTACTTAATTCTACTACTTGATGAACAGTTGCAGCAGCATTAGGATCCGTACTAATTCCAACATTTATTATTTGTCTCTTTTGGATATCATAATTACCATTCTCATCCATTACGAACCCAGTTCCAACAGGGCCTGCTGGACCCATTGGTCTTGGTATACCTTGACGGCCTGTAAGTCCGTCTTTACCTGGTGGACCTGGTTGACCTCGTATGCCTTGAGGACCTTGTATTCCTTGTGGACCTGGGGGTCTGAAATTACCTCGATCATTTTCCCCACTTTCTAGACTGGCTCGCCCCGTCATTGGTTCAGATGGGAGCTTTAGATTTTTTTCAACACTTAAATTAATTAGAGGAACCAGAATTTCATCTCTATGCTGCTCAAGATAAGTTTGTATTGCTTGTGGTAATCCCTTGACGTTGAAATTTTCATTTTTCTCATTCATCTGTATAATCTCATGCATTTGTTTCACAGTTGCTACGTCATAAGGCTCTGACCCGAGAGCAACATTTTTTAATTTTTTAAATCTCATATTATAATTTCCATCCAAATCGAGCTCAAATCCAACTCCTGCTGGACCAGCAGGCCCCAGTGTGTTAGCTTGAGCAGCGTGGAATCCATGGTAATGTCCAAATTTATTCACGGTCTTCATTTTATGAAA
>NC_092799.1:33273403-33386395 GCF_918797505.1 Bemisia tabaci
CTCGAAGCCGGGCCCCAAACTCCCCCCTCGCGACTCCCCCGCCCCGGTTTCCGATCGGCGCCCGTAAATCAATTCGGGCTCCTGCGGCTTTAATTTAAGTTTCCTGCTCGCCCGAAATCGGCCCCGCCGCAGGGTCATTGGACCTGGCCGCGGGGCACTTGATCATCGCCGCAGTTGCCAGATTTGTTGTTATTAACAAAGAAACAACTTAAAATGGGACTAAGACCACAAATAATAAAAAGAAACACATAAAATAAATTAAAAACCCGGGACGTTTCGCAGGGATCACACCCGCATTTGAACCGCACTGGAAAAAAAAACACATTGAATCTAGACTCTAGAGCCTAGACCCTTAAAAACATCGACAAGAAAAAAAAAACTCTTGATTCAATCGGATTTTTGCTTAAATCAAGAACCAAGCCTCTTAATTTGAGTGGATTTCCTTTTGATTTAAGTTTAAATCTGATTGAATCAAGAGTATTTTTTCTTGTCAATGTTTTCAAAGAGTCTTGACTCTAGATCCAATGTGTTTTTTTTCCAGTGCGGCAAAACAAGAAAAATTAAAAGAAGGACACTATAACAACGGCTAGGCTCATAGTGTCCTTCTTTTAATTTTTCTTGTTTTGCCGGTCCAAACGCGGGTGTGATCCCTGCGAAACGTCCCGGGTTTCTTATTTTATTTTATGTGTTTCTTTTTATTATTTGCGGCCTTAGTCTCGTTTTAAGTTGTTATCATATCATTATTCTTGTTATTAACCTGGTCAATCGCCCTCGACTTATTTCGGCGGCGAGACTATCAAACATGGTTGTACGCTTGAAATGAAGAATATGAAAGATTGGAAATTTCCGTGAAATACTTTATGAAATTTCACGAGGCTGTAAAATATTTCATATTTTTCTGGGGCTAGAATATGCAACCGGCACTAAAACGCGCAAAAACAGAAGAAAGTCACAATTTGTACATTTTGCGAAACATGAAAAGGAACCAGTGTTCTTCAATTATCTCATAAATTTCTGAAATTTCATGAAATATTTCACGTGCAATTTCAAGATTTTATTTTTCATGAAAAATTGCAATCCTGCTCCCAAATAACCACGTCACCTTCAGCCCAATTTATCACAAGCGCCTTGCGGCGCTTCAAAATTTCCGCCGCCATTTTATTTTTTTACGGAGAAATTGTTGGTTGAATCTGATTGCAAATGTCATTGAATTTGATTGGCAGCGCTAAAAGAATTCAGTGAAATTTTCGGACAGCCTCTTTGAGGAATCTGAAAAAATACAATGGCAGAAATTTTTAAACATCGCATGGCGCATGTGATACTTTGGCCGGGAGGTGACGATATCTCGTTTGCGGTGTTTTAAAATCTCCGTCCCCGTCTTACTTTTTAAGGAGAACAAACCGACATCATTCCTCGAAGTTTCCAAAGCGTTAATTAATGGAAAAAAAGATGCTTAAGATTCCAAATAATTGACGTTGAGTAATTGTACACCTAAACAATAAAATATGACAAGAAGTCTGCAACGCCGCCAACCAAGATACGTAGTTTGGGAATTTCACCCTCGATTACTGTTATATATATTGTTCAAAACTTTTATAATCTGTTTCCAAACTGAAGATTATACTTTCACGAAATTAGAGAAACAAAATAGATAGTTCCTTCTGTTTTAAATACTGTCAGACTTTGTAAATACTGTAAGCCTACTTCAAAATTTAGAAAAAATTGCAATCAAATGACAGCGTAACGAAAATGTGACAACAATCTGACTTCCCCACATTATGCGGTGCTCCCTAAATTGGGTCGAAGAACAATATTGACAATCTAGAATATAAGGGGCGCTAAACCTGTTGCGCTTCAGGGAGAGAAATGAATCCGTCCAGATTGAAAACAATTAAGCATTTTTTAGGTTTCTCTTATCGGCCCCTTTCAATGCCTTGCGACTAAATTCTGTTTGACTGCGGCCACTTGGGGATCCATAGATCTATTTTTCATTGGCTCAGGCACCATTTTCCCCCCTAGAGTTGCTACAATTTTCTTTATTCCCAAGATTCTCCGTGGGATCTAATTAGAGGAAATATACTTCAGAGGCCCTGCCCTCACTAAAAAGCTGCAAGAAATTTCATCGAATGAAACAAAAGTAAAGTTTTGAGATCAACGCTGTTTTCCGCTAATGGTGATCAATGAACAACCGGTTGAGAATAAAATTCGTCGAACGATGACTGACAAATGTTGGAGTGGGCAATTCTTTAGGTGAATTTTGGAAATTAGTTTAGGATTGCCGAGCCAAATACTCGACACCGATCATCAGTCACTCGTATAGGCGAATTTGAGTTTTGACTTCCGAAAGTAACTTTTTTACACTCTAGGGACATAAACGGATCCAAGGGGGAGTTAAGGGAATTCGCCTCTCCCCTCCCCGTTCGCCCGAAAAAAGGGGGAGAGGGAAAGAGGGAAGAAATGGAGGAAAGTAGAAAGAAGGACGCTTGAAATTAACAATGAATAATAAATGACTAAAACTGCAATTGAGATGCTCTAAAATTCTGAAATTTCTCTGAGGGAAGCCCCCCACACCCCCTTTAGACATAAGATGTTTCCTACCCACCAGATAACTCCCCTCTCCCTGGTGGATGGGGCCAAGAAAAAATCTGCCCCTACTGTTAGAAGTGTCTGGATCCGCCTATGTTTAGGGATGACAGCAGCGCGGGGCACAGTGCGCCCCCCTAAGGACAAAAATAAAAAAAATTCACAACTCGACGCGTCAATATTTTTTTTGGAGTTTGTCATTTTAAAGATATTACTGACTCACAACGAAGGTTCATTTTCAAATTTGCCGCTCAATATTTCTTCAAATTTGGGGAGAAAGTGGGTCGAGAATCACGGTTCCATAAGACATACACGAGAAAAAGGCCTCAACTTCAAATGAAGATTCCTCGCTTGAAACGTAGAATGCTCAGGGTGGTTGACATTTTCTTAATCCTCAGGTATCCAACTTCAATTCTACTAAAAAGATCTTGCGACTTTTTGCGACTATCAGAGATATTTGAAGTTAAAGTAGGGTGTTTCAGGTTGCTTTTACATTATTAACATAGGGCTGATTCGAGGTTGCCAACTTCAAATTGCCTTTTCTCGAAAAATACGCAAAATATCCTACGATATAACATGTTCTTATTCCTCGAGTGTTTTACTTTGATAGAGCCAAAGGATTTTCCTATGTTGTTGCTACTATCTTTATTCTTTAAATTTAAGTGTCTTTTACAGATTTTTGTCCGCACTGAAAGAAAATTCTCGGCGTTTTTACCAAAGCCCGTTGGTACCTTCACCATCTCACTTTTTTTACCAATTATTGGTAATTTTAACAAGACAGACTGATAAGCTTACCTAAAAACCGGTATTTTTACTGTTTCTTTCAGGTAAGAATACCTTTTTTATTGGTAATCAATTCCCGGTAACTTTGCCATTTTATCTCGGTAGTTCTACCACAGTCGATAAAAAATATTGGCGTTTTTACGAAGGTCCAGTAAAATTAGAGAGAAAGTTCAATAATTTTACCGAGATTTCTCGGTAAAATTACCAATTCCGTAAATGGTAATTTTACCAAGAAAAAACTGGGATCAAATAGAACCCTGAATTCTTGGTAATTTTACCCTTTTCTTAGTAAATACACCGAGATTTTTTTTTCAGTGTCGTCTATAAGGATGCCACACTGTGCGGCATCTCTAAAAACTATTTTTTCTGGACCTATGCAGCTGTACTTTCTCCACAAAAATACTCTAGTTTCCCACTGATGTGGTCAGCTCCCAAATTCTCTCTGAGCTTCTCGCCACTGCCAACTAAATTCGAACATTTCTCTCCGAGTCCGGCTCGCCGAAGCCGGCGGAAAATGGATGGTGTCAAAAAAATCGGGTGACCGATCGAAAGAGATTGTGGGGATCCAAAACTGCATGCGTATCGGCGTTAAGACCCTGTGACAGGGACGCAGCGGACAGAATCGCACAGTTCGGTGGCAGGATCGACCGGCGGGGGAGGAGGGGAGGGGCCGGGGCTGGATCCCTGTGACACTGATTTGAAACGCGGAAGGGTGGATGAAGAGCTTTCACGGCGACTGTAACTAAGCTCGCACATTTCGAAATGACACGCTTCTCGCCCAACCCCCTCCCGTTTCTCTTTGCACCCGAGAGTTGCCAGTGACGCTATCGCATATATTTACAATAAAATATATAAAAAAAATAATAATGGTTCACTGAAAAAAAAGGTGCGCTTGGTCCAGGCATGATGATTCTTCAATTTGCCGGCAAGATTTTTTTAATATTGATTTAAGCTTAATTTTCCTTAATACAAGAAAAATCACGCTTGGATTAAGCAAAAAAGTAATTTATACTAAGTAGCAAAATACTTAATTTAAGAAAAAATACTTCTTGGCGGCAAATTCAAGTTTTTTTTTTTTTTTTTTTTTTTTTTTTTTTTTTTTTTTTTTTTCAGTGTTGAAACCGTGAAGAAGCGTGGCGAGCAATGTACAATTCTTACGCGATTAATGCTCTATCACATCTAAATGGTACCTGGCATTGAAATTTTGGAAATCTATCAAATTATTCAAGTGACCAGTTGCTCGATCGATTCGCGAATTTTTTGTCAAAACGGCTTTTTCCAAAAATTGTACAATTTCTTTGATAAGACTCTTAGAAATGGATCAGTAAAACAGTGTTGAAGCGATTAAATTGCGGAACGGTCATTCCCAAGGTAGCGAAAAAGTTCCATACATTTAGGGGCGATCAGTTCAAAATACCATGTTTGATGTATTTGTACATAATTTAAATTAGTGGAGAAAAAAGAGCATATCCAAAAGTTACCTCGTTGAAAACAGAGCGCCATTTCTCACAGAATTCAGTTATTTCGGTTGAAGTCAGATAGAAAGACTTCACAGTTTATTTCTTATACCAACTAATTCCAAGATTTTTTTCTCCATTTCCTACCTCATGCTATTTCTTCCAAACATACCTTTAGTTTCTAGTTACATTCCAGTTTATAATCTTTGCAACCGGTAAAGATGGAATCATTATGGCTGTTTGAGTGTTGGAGACACCGTGAAGGCATAAACTATGGAAACCTATGTAAAATAGACTCCGCATATAGTGACTTTCAGTCTAATGGGACTTTAGCTAAAAACAAAGCAGTTTGCTTAAAGCCATCCATCGAAAAAGAAACAGTGTATTATTTTTTAGTGAAGACATATTTGCGTTTTACATTCTATTCGAAGTTCGCTAAAACTCGCGGCCTTTGACTGAACCTTGGTTACGTTTATAGTAAAGAGTGTGCATGTGCACTCTGATGCTTTAAAAAAAGTGCAGTCAAGAACTTTTCATCATATTCTATTATAGTTTATTTGATTATTAAAAATAGAAAAAAATACAATTTCTACTACCTACTGTCAAAGCCCTTCGACTAAAATGAGCACCTCTGTGTAATACCTACGTTTTGGCGTTTCCCGCTTGTTTATCATTTTTCAGTGTATTTACATGATTTTGGCAATTTTTTACGGTATTCTGTTTTGCCATGCTACGTAAAAACGCCTTATGAGCTTTTAGACGTTGTCATATTTCTCTTTATAAAAACTGAGTATACTTGGAAAATCGTGAATGAATTCCTTCAAATTTTTCAAACAATTTTTTTCACGATTCAAGCTAGAGTATCTGAAACTTTAAAGTATAAGTGTTCACAACTTTCTTCAAAAATACATGCTTTATTCGGGGAAATTTGGCAACGCTAGTATTTTCATACGGCGTTTTTTCTTAGCGCGGCAGTGTTCATCCCTGGGGCATTTGGCAACGGAGGGTGGATCAAAGAGGCAGGGACGGGTCATTGACTTGGTGACGAAGGGGACTTCATTTTGATTTGACTGGAAATATTTAAACGGTGGCAGGGCGGTGGTGTATCGGCATGTAAATGGAGATGGAAAATTTAAATGAGGCCCTTCGGGACGGTGCAGCGCGCAAATGGACAATGCGAATTCATCAGCTGGCCCAAGGTCCCTAATACCCCGACCGAGGGCTCCAACTTGCAGACCGTGTGTGCTCGTTGGAACTGTTTGCATAAACAGGTCAATTGACCTACGCCCAAGTTTGTTCACAAACAAATAATATCATCTGTTCGAGACGTGCAAAAAAGCAACGTTCCTCGGTTTTACTTTAAGGCTCCAACTCTGCAGAACACGAATCTAGAACAAAATATACTGTACAAAGGCTTATGTCTAATGTGAGGCGATAGAACTAATACTAGAAGGTTAACTAATTAACTAGAGGAGAGGTTTGGTGGGCTACCCCCAGAAAATTTTCGAAATTTTAAAGCATCAGATGTGCAGTTTGGATCAATGTCGTCGTAAATCATTACCAAAAAATGTATAGGCGTCTTTCTTTTTTCTTTCCGTCTACCCCTCACCCTTTGTATTTTTACTGATATTTCCATGTAAATTTATTATTGTTACTGCCCTCTTTAGAGGTGTAAATGGCCTTAGATGCTAAAGCACCGCTTTAAAATAAAATTATTTTACTACTACTACATCCTTCTTTCTATCTTTCTTATTCCTTTTTTCTTTCAGCTTTCTTTCTTCCCTTTTCCTTCCTTCTTTCTTTCATCCCTTTTCCTTCCTTCAGCCTTTCTTCTCTTTTCCTTCATTCTTTTTTCCCTTTTCCTTCCTTCTCTCTTTCTTCCCTTTCCATTCCTTCTTTCTTTCTTTCTTCTATTTTCCTTCTTTCTTTCTTCTATTTTCCTTCTTTCTTTCTTCTATTTTCCCTCCTCCTTTCTTTCTTCCTCATTTTTCTCGAGCAAACGCGGAGGGCGTGCAGTCCCCCCCCCCTTTGTATCCGCCCATGAAAACGGTGCCCCTGATTTTATGCCCTTTTGATCTCATATGTTTTATATTGTCCCTAGTTCCAACGAAGGGCCAGTTTCCCCGGTCCATTCGAAACTTCAAGACAAACTTTCCACGGAACGAAGGTGCCGCGGGCGGGGTTTTCTCGCGAACGGCCGGCCGGGGTAGAGTCCCTTTATACTGAGAGTCAAGACAACGTGAATCCATTTCTGATTGGTTCCCTTGTTTTAGGCCTTCACAGTGTCACAAACGGGAATAAAGATTACAATTTCACCGATTGCAAAGATTATATTCTGGAATGGACCAGGGAATTACGGGTTCGGCAAGGAACAAACGGAATGAGAGAAGGAACGGAGAAAGGAAATTGAGAATGGGCCGATCAAAGATTACAAAAAACGTTCAATTTCTGTAATCTTTATTCCCGTTTGTGACTCCATGGGGGGTGGGTGTTGTCTTGACTCTCAGTATAAAGGGACTCTAAGTTTGTCAAGGAGCCTTCATTTTTTTGACACAATATATTTTAAGTGAAGGTATTCAATTATTCATACATTATTTACCAAAAGGTCAGCAGGTTTCAATTAGACTGAATATTTCAATAAGGAACTACTATTATTTCTGGCTTATTTTAAAAATAACGTATGAATCTTCTCGTGTAGGCAGTTATTTCTTCCTCATTTTTCTCGGGCAAACGCGGAGGGCGTGCAGCCTCCCCCCCCCCCCCCCCCTGGATCCGCCCATGGAAACGGTGCCCTTGATTTTATGCCCTTTTAATATAATCTGTTTTATATTGTCCTTAGTTCCAACGAAGGGACAGTTTCCCCGGTCCATTCAAAACTTCAAGACAAAATTTCCACGGGACGAAGATGCCGCGGGCTGGGTTTTCCCGCGAACGGCCGCGCCGGGGCGGAACCGAGCTGACCCACTGTGTTTTCCTTCCTGGGAAACTGGGGCAGAGAGCAGGAACAGAGGCTCCGACCTGAGCGCGGGATACTTGCATCGCTTTATGCAGTTTGTTTTGTCGGGGAAGATGCACGGAGCTGTTTACTGGAAATGAAAGCGCGGCTCGGGCGAGAGCAAGTACTTGCTTGACTCCCCACGAGCACCGGATGTCAGCATCACACTCCTTCATTCACTTACGCTCCCACAACTTGCACATTCGAGCCCCGAGTTGACTCATCAACGCCGCCTTGGAGAGAGAGGTCAGAGAGTCAGAAATAGAATACCATACGACTGTGAAAGCCTCCAGGACCGGTGTAAACAAACTTTTCCGATCGGCTCCTTGCCTCGCGCAGAGACAAGAGACCCTCAACTGGCCTCTCGGCGACAGGTGGAAGCTTTTACTTTCGGGGATTCAACACCTCCTTGTCGGCAAGGGGTGGAGGAGGAGATCAGAAGGTGCCAATTCGACGGTGAAAGTCGGCAATCACATAACTCGGTTTGCGACGTTGCAGACTTCCTGTCATACTTTATTTTTTAAACGGAAAACTACTCAACGGTAATTCTTTAAAACTTCCGTGATTTTCCTTCTATGTGCGAGGAAAATTCTGCAAAAACTTCAAGGAATCATGTCCATTTGTTCTCCTTTAAAAAAATAACATAGTTGCGGAGATTTTCAGACACCGCAAACGAGTTATGTGATTGCCGACTTGCACCGTCGAATTGCCTGATGATCTCTGGGAGGATAGGGGCAATGGCGATTGGGCGTCGCAGAGCGCGAGGCTGCGCTATAAAAGCGGCTTTATGTATGTATTCAACACCTCCTTATATGGACAATGATAAGGGAGCAACAGTCATCACCCTAATAGAGATGTTGCACGTGTGAGGAATTTGCGATTTGGCTGTTGATTCTTATGTAAAAGTTCGCGAGAAACACGATGGTGACACTGGTTTTCTCTGAAATCAACTCCCAAGTTCAAAAAAAGCTCTCAAGTTGAGGCCAAAATGGAGGGGATATCCCACGCTATCCTGAGAGTCCACCTCTACATCAAAACAAACTCTCCATGCAAAGATAGGGAGCAAATACATTGGACAGGGCTGCCACTTTATTTGGGGACTCTAAAACTGAAAACATGGCATTACTGCTAATGTATTTGCTCCCTATCTTTGCATGGTGAGTTTGTCTTGGTGTAGAGTTGGACTCTCAGGATAGCGTGGGGTATCCCCTCCATTTTGGCCTCAATTTGAGAGCTTTTTTTGAGCTTGGGAGTTGATTTCAGAGAAAACCAGTGGCACCATCGTGTTTCTCGCGAACTTTTGCATAAGAATCAAAAGTCATATCGCAAATTCCTCACACATGCAGCATCTCCATATCGGCTGTTGACCTACCTGCATGGTGAATGATGAGCTTTGGGTAACTTCATGAACCAAACAAGTTTCCCAAACTTCGGCCATTTTCGGCTTGTTTGTGAAAAGAAACTGCCAACACGTTGTTAAACATCAACCATGTAGACAGCAGTAGAATGCTGAAGTCCCGGAAGTAAAAGCTTCCACCATGGCCAAGATACTAGTAGAGGGTTTCCTGTCTCTGGCTTCGCTACACACGACTTTCGCGAAGAGGAAAATCTGGGTAATGATCATGCCGATGACCCTCAACACAGCCATGGCCTTGCTAAAGTGGTGCGCTTGATCGCTGTAATATTTGGTTTCTGAAAGCTTACGTCCAGGTCTTAAACCTACACAGTGGGTTTGATTGTGCAAGGTATGTCTGTTGCAAAGTGAGCTAGAGCAAAAATGGACGTATTTCGGCTAAACGAAACTTTAGACGAGTGGGAAAGATGGGGTGTGCTCTAGAGATAGCTCTCGGGTGGATAGTCTTATCATCATCATCTTACCTGCAAATGTATCTCAAGTTGCAGCTACATCAGACTAAACAATTAGTTCTAATTGAATGTCAGTCAAAAAAAATTACAGCGAGAAGGGAAAATGTCTTCAAATTGCATAAAGTGCCGGAATTCTTTTCTAGAACTATGAAAAACCTCTTTTACTCAACCGCGATTTTTTTTGTTTCTCGTGACGTTCACGGAAGTCCCTTTTACCTCGCGTCGGACAGATCAAAGTTGAGATAATGTGGCAAAAATGAGGGAAGGACTTGTCCCAAAACTGTCATGAAAGTCTTCAAACATCAAACTTTTTATTAGTTTCCCAGATTACAGAGTTTTCAGCAGCCAAAGAGCTTGCCTCGACAGGATGAAACGAGAAAAAAAAGAACACCAATCTGCTTTTTTCGCAACCCTTCGTCAAAACTTTAAATTTAAGTTCTCCTACTTTTATGGGCTGCTTTATTCTCGCTTCCTTATCCGGGCTTAGTCTTTGGGATGAAGTTCCATGTTTCAAATTCACTTTTTCATTCCGCTGTTGCCATTTTTCAACTTAATAACTTTTCAGGGGACAAAAATAATAAAACTGCATACAAATTCAGGTGCAGCCTGTTTGTAACTAAATAACAAAACATTATGGGCGGATTTTTTGCCGTCTACACTTTCAGTGTTCCCACCATTCGAAGTTTTTGTTTTTACTTTCATCCTTGATTGTGTAAGTCATTTTACTGACAAATGAAGTTGACAGTCTGATATTTTTGCACGGTGAGTTGAGTACCCCCACCATAGTGTACAATTTAGCAATGCTGTTGCAAATGTAACCCAGTTCTCTAGCGCCGGAGTTCATCAAACACCCCTAGATCCCGGCAAAATACACGGCCATCGTTTGTGCAAAGATAAATTTGGTTTGTGAATTTACCAGTCGTTTGGTACCAGCGTTGTCATATTTAGCGAGAGCTGTAGATCCTATTAAATATAAGTTTGAAGTTAAATCATAGTAGCTGGTAATTTATAACTGGCAGCATTGTCTGCCACATGCTTTATGATCCCCGATAAATTTTGCGCGCAAAAATGGCCACGGAGCTGTTGGACACTCAAAATGCAATTAACTCTTGAAATATGAGGTCGCCTTTAATTTAGGTTTAAGCATGGGTTTGATGATGGCAAACTGAAGTCATTTAGTTCTGATAATTTCCGGGTAAAATTATGAAGAAAAGGAAAATAAGGGATGAAGAATCGTCCTTTCAAGGGTTCTCCGCCAGCTGTTTTCTCTGTTAATTTTAATAAAAGGCTCTTAGAGGCTGAGTCGATGAAGAATGTGGCTAGCGAAAGGGCCCATTAGGAACTGAGGGTCAATCTCTTGTATTGGTAAACTAATTTTAGTGGGATACTGAGAGCAGTAAATTTTAAAGGTTTTTATTGTTTTTCCTGTTCGTCTTACATACGTCTTAAAGCAAAGATGAGAATAAATCATCAATCATCTGGACGTATTCAAATCAAAGGAACCTTTCTCCACCTGATCTAGGCTTTGAAACTCGTTTGGATACATGCATGAAATCAGATATTATGCCACATACAGGGCCGGATTTACCTTCTTGCCGCCCTAGGCCGCCTGTATTTTGCCGCCCCACCTCGTTCGTTTTGAAACATCCATAGAAACCATCAGGTGGACGTGCCGGAGAAGGAGGGGTACATAAGACGCCTTTACTCGCGTTTGGCACATTTTTTGTGAAAGCCCTGTCAACGCTAGCAAAAGTTCACGGAACTTTGCTCGAAAATTAAGTTCCGTAGATCTATCTCTGTGTGGAAGATGCCTTTCATTCATAAGAAAAGAACGAAAAAATTATGAATAAGAATAAACATGAATCTGGTCTAATGATCTTAATTTCCGCCACCGCGCCAACCGCACTGTGTTTGGCGCAATGCGTGAAGTATCCCTACAGTCTTGCAGGCGCTATGCGTTTCACGCTGACCGCTGCTGACCAAGAGACCGCACTGTTTTTGACGCAATGCGTGAAGTATTCATGCAGTCTTGTAGGCACTATGAGTTTCACGCCAACCGCTGCTGACCGCACTACGTTTGACGCAATGCGTGAAGTATCCCTACAGTCTTGCAGGCGCTATGCGTTTCACGCTGACCGCTGCTGACCAAGTGACCGCACTGTTTTTGACGCAGTGCGTGAAGTATTCATGCAGTCTTGTAGGCACTATGAGTTTCACGCCAACCGTTGCGCTGCTGACCGCACTACGTTTGACACAATGCGTGAAGTATTCATGGAGTCTTGTAGGTGCTAATGTGTGTTTCATGCTGACCGATGCACCGATAGGGCTCTCCTTTCCATCTCAAGTTCTCGCCATCATTGCTCTCTGCGCCGTGCCGCTCCGGCCCAACTGCGTGTTTGGTTTCTCTCTCAACTAGACTGAAAGGCGCTGCCTCTTGTATCACCGAAAATTACTAATTAGAAATTCAAATTAGAAATTACTATAGTTTAACTCTCACGATATGAGAGATTTTTTCGCCTTTCCTCATTTGTGATTTTTTTTTCTGAATAAGATTTTTTTCTTAATACCTACATTTGAAAAAATTACAACATTTGCCACCCCCTAAATTTGCCGCCATGGGCCGCGGCCCATGTGGCCACCCCCTTAATCGGGCCCTGGCCACATAGCGATTGATCTTTTTGATTCAAATAGGTATTCGTCCAAATAGGTCTGTTGCACGCTAAGATAGAGCTAATTAAGTATGCAAGTAAAGTTTTCACGGGTAAAATCGCACAAAAATCACGTTGAGCATGTCAAAAAAGTTTGAAAACCATTCCGCAGGGCGCCATCTGCGTAGTTTGTAAGCTTGACTGCATGAAACCTGACTGCCGACCATTAAGCAAAATTGGCCCGCACACGCGGCAAATTTGAAAAAGCGTGTTACAAATTTCGCAAAATGCGCAGACTTTCTTGATTTGCTCAACATGATTTTCGAAAGACTTTACCCTAAAAATGATATTCAGATAGCTATATTTCCTGCATGCTCTGCTGTTTCAGAAAGGAACACTACCCCCTCTCCCGACTACCATTTGTAAAAATATTTTGAACCGAAAACAAAACTTGATTCAACCCCTAGTCTTCATTATGCTCCGCCTTTGAAGACCATTACGAGTATCGATTGACACTCAATTTGGTGTGCAGCCATAAACAGAACGCGCCAAAGTGACAACAGAAGCTCGAGGACCAAAAAGTCATATCGCGCGGGCATTTGCAGGCTGAGTTGCACGCTCGTGAAGTAAAAACTGCAATTTATCCTCCAATTCATACGACATCTACGCAAAGTCTGATTGATTTGGCAACGTTGTTTGCAGGACATTTGGGCGCGAACGGGGCTCGCTGATCCATAAAACATCCTACTTGAATATCAATTCCGTTCTTAATTATTCCCGGGCATAAATACGAGAGCAGGGCTCAAACAACCCCCCAACCCCCTCGCTTCTTTCTCTCGGCGCAAGCACCGTAATCGTTTTTAATAAGTTTTATATTTATTAAATTCACTCCGAGTTTTTAATTAATGCGCCCTAGGAGGTTGTCTGATTTGGTTTTTAATTCGAATAATTTACATGCCCAGATGCATACCTAGCCGATTTAAATAGATCTCTAATGAGCATTTACGGAAACTCGACTTGAGTAGACTTTCAGTCAGCTTCATTGAAACTTCAATCGAATCAACTTAATTTCTAATCCGAGTAATTGGGCATTACAACGTCTTGAGATTCCATTTCGATTCTTTAGATTTTTTTTCGTCAGGGGTGTAAGTTGTAAAGAGGTCTTGGTCTTGACAACTTCATGGCTCGACACTTTGCTCAAAATGAGTATAGCAATTTTGGGGCTTGTTTGACCTATAGATCATGGAAAAACATGTACACTTACCATCCCCATGATATGTAAATGGCTGCATGACTGGGAGAAGCCATTTGGTAGAGGGCAATCAATTGGATTATTTCTATGAGTTTTCAATATTTTGCAAATATTATTTAAAATTGTTAGCGTAAATTTGTACTCAAGATTTAGAGAACAATTTTTTTAAGCATTGTTATTTAAACACTGATTTCAAATAATTGTATCATCATTAACTCTTCGACCCCCTAAATTTTCATTTTTTGTCACAGTTTGTTGCATTGTTCTACTGAACCTATGTCCATGATTTTTGCGGCTATGGACGAGTGACGACCTCTAAATGAGCCCACTCCATTCAGATTTTGGATTGACGTAGGTTTTTGTCGATTACGTGATAAAAATTTTGAATTTTCCCATTTAAACAATGCAAACGCTCCTCTTTTGTTATAGCTCGTTCTAAAGACCTAATAGTTTGCTTTTCATGATTTTTGCGGGAATTGATAGGATACAGTCCCTACGACCCTACATGAGCCCGGTTTATTCAAAGTACCCGCGACACATTCAGTAGCGTGGCGTGCTTGCGATATATCGATTGATCTACCATTTAAATTTATGGAAAAGAATCGATTATTAAGGTGTTCGCAGCGAACACCCTAATAATCGATTCTTTACCACACCTCAAATGGGAAAATATCGATAATCGATCATTCACGCCTCGCCATTGGAAGCAGTTTCTGGAGGTTAGGCCTTGCAGTGACCATGGGGGTATCCCCAAGGGAATAATACTCTATTAGACCTGAAGATAACGTATTCATGCATACTTTCTTGGGCATTATTATAAATGCAAAGCACTCTCTCCATGCACTGGGAAAAAAAACACATTGGATCTAGAGTACAGGCTCTTGAAAACATTGACAAGAAAAAATACTCTTGATTCAATCGGATTTTTGCTTGAATCAAAATAAAAACCGCTTAAATTAAGAGGCTTGGTTCTTGATTTAAGCTAGATTCTGATTGAATCAAGAGTACTTTTTCTTGTCAATGTTCTTAAGAGTCTGGACTCTAGATCCAATGTACTTTTTTTTCCAGTGTGACTGAAAGTATCATATTCGTCGAACATAGCTCTATGTTTACGGAAATCTTATGAAAGAAAATTCAGAGGATAACAGTGAAATATGGCAACGCACAGTTCCAAACGTTGCCGAAGGGGGACGGCACAACTCCCCGGGATCCAAGTTACGGACAATGATGGGGGGAGGGGGGCCGGAACAAAATTCCCGGAATTATGCTATCAACGGGTTAAGGTAGGTGAACGATTATAGCGCGTGAATGGGCAAAGAATTTAAATTAGAGTGAAAATATTCGGCGATTGAGCCTGTAATTATCAAATTGGCGCAGCACGGCTGCTGCAAACGCCTGCAATTTCAAATAGGAATATTATCAGAGCAGGTGGTAATCATGGTCTCTTTTTTCAATTTCCGAATATGAGTTTTAATTTCTCCAGATATTTTTCCACTTGGAGGGATGTTCATCATTTTACGAGCTCCCGTGTTTTTCTGAACTGATATTTTGTACATCCAAAGGGTGGAAATTGCTTCTTTGCGCGCAATATTGCTCGACACACATGCACATAACGGACACAGCGACATGCGAGGCAGGGTGGGCTTGTTGTGTTTTGACCGCGAGTATAGCCCTGGATAGACGATCAAATTCCGAACCAATTCCGATCAAAGTAGGCATGCTGATGACTCATGGTCACCATCCAGCAAATTTTGACGGGCCGCACTATTTTGTTCAAAGTAAGATCAGAATGGAGTGCCATCATTCATCATTTCCTACCACAGGAAACATTTCTGTCAAGTTTTCATTTTAAAATGAATCAAATTAATGAGTTTAAGACTGATGACTCCCGACACTTTGATGCTACTTTGATCGGAATTGGTTCGGGAATTTGATCGTCTATCCAGGGCTTATAGCTACACTCCGCTTTGCTCATACATCGATGGTGAAAAGTAGAAAAAGGAAAAGGAGAAGAAAAAGTGTTTAGGTTTTAACCACTTCATTTTTTTATTCCACACTACCACTCACTCCTCCTGCAAAGTATGAAAAATAATTTATATTCGAATTAATCACGATAAAAGTATTTTTTTTCGCAGTTTTGAGAGCAACCAATGAAAAACACCGTCACTCATTGAGTCGGTTATAAAGACAACCGCCCTCGAAAAAAAGGAAGAAAGAAACATAAGTGTAAAAACCCGAGGTAATAAAAACTCCACCAGTTCAATTTGATGTGGATTTGGCATGTGATGTTAATATTATACTGTAGAGGAACGTGTTCGGAGAACTGGGTTAATTTGGGATATCTAAAATCTTTCGGGTGCTTACCAGCTTAAGTAGCTCCTTAGCTAGGCAGAACGCCAACACTCCATATGCATTGTTGCCGTCCGATGACTGAACAATTAAAGTATTAAAAAGTTACAAATCACACCGTTCGCAAATTGCTCCATTTGATTGGTTCATTGTTTTCTTTTTTTTCAAGTTTTTGACATCCTTTATTTCTCATCGAAATTTATTGTTGGTGCCGTATAAAAACAAGTTTTTAGCTTCGTGTATGTACTCTTGTTTTATCGGACCGTTTGTAAACGCATCCAAAAGTTTTATAAAAGCAAAATTTAAAAAAATTCGATGAGTATTTCATCAAGACCAGGGCCGGATTAAGGAGGTGGCCACATGGCGGCAAATTTAGGGAGCGGCAAATTTTGCAATTTTTTTAAATGTAGCTATATAGAAATATCGGATTCAGAAAAAAATACGAATGAGAAAAGGTGACAAAATCTCTCATTTCCTGAGAGTATATCTCTAATTTTGTTGTCCTTCTGTGATACAATAGACAGCACCTTCAATTAGTCGAGTTAAGACTAAGAGAGAAACCGAACACGGAATTTGGCCTGGGACGGCGCGGCTCAGAGAGCAATGATGACGAGAACGCGAGATGAAAAGGAGAAACCCTCGGCGCGGCGGTCGGCAATTCGGCATGTAACCCATATTAGCGCCTACAAAACTGCATGAATACTTCACGCATTGCGCCAAAGGCAGTGCGGTCGCTGCGGTCAGCAGCGGTCAGTGTGAAACTCATAGCGCCTACAAGACTGCATGAATACTTCACGCATTGCGTCAAACACAGTGCGTGCAGCAGCGGTCGGCCCGAAACGCATAGCGCATGTAAGACTGTAGGAATACTTCACGCATTGCGCCAAACACAGTGCGGTCAGCACGGCGCGGCGGCGGAAGTTAAAATTACTAAACCACATTTATGTTTGTTCTTTCATAATTTTTTGGTTCATTTTTTATGAATGGAGGGCCTTGTCCATACAGAGATAAGTTTACGGAACTTAAGTTTCGCGCCAGGTTCCGTGAACTTTTGCTAATGTGTAGACAGGGCTTTCGCAAAAAATGTGACCAACACGAGTAAATGCGTCTTATAAGCCTCTCTCCCTCCGGCACGTTCACTTGATGGTTTGTATTGATGTTTCAAAACGAATGAGAAGGGGGCGGCAAAATACAGGCGGCCCATGGGCGGCAAGTAAGTTAATCCGGCCCTGATCAAGACATGATAAAGAAAAAATGAAAGCACTGGCATGGATCTGAGAGATTATAACAGCTTATGTAGCCCCCTTCCAACTACGTTTCATGTTCAACATACTTAAAACCTTCATAATTCTGGTTTTGTTTGACCTTTTTAGAAATTTTTGTCAACAACTTTGAAAAACAGTGCTTACTTCACGATAAACATAATCAGGACCATGTAAAATCAAAGATGGCAATTTATTAAGTACTCCGAAGAAAAAAGATAAGCTTGAGAGTCGTTCGGGTGAGAGAATACGCCGTTCTTTTTTCAACAGCTAATTTTTTTAAAAAAACCAAACCATTTTCTTTGAGTTAAATTTTGGAAAGGATACTAATTGGTTTAACCAACGTAGATGTTATGCGGTATCAACGGTATGGGGAATAATCTTACCTACAAATGGATTGTATCTTGCATTTAGGACACTATATCTGGCTCATCCATAAAATAACATATCCGCATAGATGTAGGTAAAACTATAGTGTCACATTATGTTGTACCTGAAATACCAGAAACTGAAGTTTCTTATTGTAAAATGTAGTTCAAATGCATAAGACTTTCCCCGATCTTGAAAATAATTGTTTCTAACATTTAACCGATACACCAATTTACAATTTAAGAAATCTAGGATGAGGTTCAAAGGGCAAATGATTCCCTAGAGATCGTATTCGATAGTAGTTCGATGTATTGTTTGGTTCAAAACATTAGAACATAACACCTCAAACAAGAATTTTATAATTTATGTAAGAAAACCTGAAAATGAGAAAATTCCTAACAATTTCACTTTACATTGCCATTGGACTCAAAAATCTATCACAAGATACCCGTTCCCTTAATTAGATTACTCAGTTGATTTTAGAGGCTATGTTTACGTGTTGAACCAATCGATATCGATACCACTTCACCTGTTTGATGTATCTGTCGCAGACAAATAGCGAAATCAGGCATTTCGTCAAATGCCTAGGCAGATAGTCACATTTTAACGGTCTACAAAATTTCGTGAATTTATGGCGAGGAGCTCGCGACTTTTCACTATTTTTGGAAAAATAACTCATCAAACCTACGAACTCTTTTTGTCTCTTCCTCTTCAATTACTTCTCATATTTTTGAATGTTGAAATTCCAATAATTCTGTATTTTACGACATGCTGAAAATTTCAAAATCAGTGTCTCTTCAGTAGCTAAAAATTGTTTAAATTACTTTTGTGTGCGCAAATTTTTACTTAGAATTTCTTCTTGCAGGAGCAATGAATTAATTTGTCTGAAATAGGAAAAAGAATCAGAATTTCAATCTAAGTAAGAATATTTGACTATTTGCCTAGGCATTTGACAAAATGCCTGATTTCACTATTTGCCTTCGACATATCGAATACGAATCATTGACTGAGCTCTTAAAACTAGAATTGGACAAAAGTTTAACAAAAATATCAAGTTTTACCCTCGTAACCAAGTAAGATAATAAACAGTAATGTTGCATATGTTTTTGGAGACATTTTGATTTTTGGCTCACTAATGGAACGTTTTGCATGCAGAGTGTAACACAGCTACATCTCGTTTCAGGCAGACTTTCAAGTGTTTCCCTTTTTTTCTGCCGGGAGTTATACTGCAGTGGCGCGAAGCGTCAAGCTGGGCGGATTACCCCCAATTTTCCCCAAGAGTGGGTCCGCAGGGTGACTCACGTTCAAACTTTGACAAATTAGAGCAGATTTGCCGACCTAAAGCCTCCGTGGATGCTAAGTTTCGGAGATAAACTACGTTATTCCTTGCGAGAATTGCAAAATTAGCACGTGACTCTAGTCTCTCATGCTGTTGTAAACGTTGATTAGATCGCAACTTAAGGTGATTCGATGGACGCCATATTTTGTGTCAGAACGGCATGCGATATATCGCATCAATTGGTTCCATTTTTTCAGCTACTCGTCATTTTTCTCCAATTTTGAGATCGCAATTCTGTTGTCAGGAGACTAAAGCACTCACTTACTAATTTTAACAAAGAGTATAAAGTATAAAAATTGCCCAGTTAAACATGGCAATTGCTAATGTGGCTTTGTCTCATTTTGCTAAACACGGTCCAATTACTAACTTGATTTAACATTATAACTAAATTTTCCAAAAATTGCGGCCACACGTCAAATTTAGCGTAAACGCGACGCAGCCATGGGCATGGATCCCACCCTTCCCTCTACATCATAGTTGTAACGAAGGCGTATACCATCTCCTGCTCCTAGATAGTCGCATTTTTTATGAAGGGCCCTTAAACCCCAACCTTTGAATCCTTATAATCGACCGAAATTCCTAACATCGTGTCACACATAAACGCCGACGTTAATGGGAGCAAACCCATCAAAAGATCTCGGGCCGATGTATCGTGTATCCGAGAGTGTCCCGGTCTCAAGTGCCCGGACTCCTCCCACGGCCGCCAAATCTTGAGATAAACATCGCCTACAACCAACCGAAATCAAAACCGCTTAACTATAGCTTAACTATAGGGGTTGCGTGCACTATACGCGGTTTTCGCCGAGCACGGCGGGAATAGGCGAATTTCAGCCGCAATCCCCCGGCTCGGACCGGAAGACACTCCTCTCGGCGAGCTCGAGGACAAAGCAAATATTTTCGCTGGAGAGAAGCATCGTCGCAGTTTCCAAATTGCAGCGGGAAATCACTGCACCGCGCGAGAGGAGTGCAGTCGCCGGGCGCGTCCGGCAAAGCGGTGGCAGTGAGCACACAGCCCGTCGAATATGCTTCAAAATAACAATTACTTTTGTGTGCGCGGGGGGCGGGCGGGGGACTTGGTGGACCGCGCCGTGTAGTCACGCAACCTGCAACAAATGGTCCGATAAATTATCGGTGAGCTATTAATCAACAGCGGCGACTAATCTACGCCGAGATTGGTTCATATCGAGGTTTTGCAGCGGTCGTTGCCGCTTCAGCCACCGGGAGCGCTCCAAGAGACTGTTTTTTTGTAAGACGTCCAGATGCGAATTTCCACGAATGCATCTGGTCGACTTTTTCAAACAGATAGGCAGGGTTGCAAACCAGAGGAGGAGGACATTCGATGGCTCTCAAGAAGTACACTCAGTTGCTCGATGAATTTTGGCCAACGATTGCATCCATTCACTTCTCAACCCACTTTGGGAGGTGGGTCGAGAATTTTGGATGTGGTCGTCATTGCTGCCAGCATGAAAAACATGTAATTCAATTTTCACAAAAGACACGTTTCTCGTATAACTCTTTGCTTTCCGGGGCTCATGAAATAAACTGAAAAAAAAGAAAAGAAAACAAGACGACGGTTCCAACGTTAAGACGTTGGAGAGCGTTCACCGTAGCACCTCGTCAATGTGTAAAAGTGGTTTTGCGCGGACGGAGGAGAGCGCTGCAAGACGCTGTTGAACTAAACGTGAAGCGTAACCTAGGAAACATACATATATACAAGAAATGTCCTGTCATCATATCATAGAGTCAAATATAGGGGTCATTAGTGAAGGGGTACTTAATACCCAAAAATTTTTCTAGAACTACAACGACAAAAAATTTGAACGATCCTTGAAAGAGTTATTAAATAAAAGTACGTTGCAGAGTTTTAAAACGTAAAAATATTGATTTCTCAAAGACAAGCCTACAGGCATTACATAAAGTGGACAAAATAGGAGAAAAAAGGTAGAAATGGTACATGAATAAAATTGAGAAATTATGTATTGCTTCCCGCCATGAAAAATGGCGCCGATTCCCATGGATCAGTGTGGGCCTTTACCAATGGATCCATTAGTAACGTACCCGCTGCAAAACGACGGGAAAGAGCGTACACAATACTAACATGGTGAATGCTCAAAAAATACTCCGGCCGTGAAAGTTGCACTTACGGGCAATATAGACATACCGTCCGCGTTCCGGGCCCAGAAGCCAAACGTTCTATGCGTAGCACCGGGAACAATCGAATCTTTGGCTCCAACACCCGGAACTTTCGGTCTCTGAGCCCGGAACGGACGGTTGTCTACGCAGCCCGCAACTTTTTTTCAGTGTAGAGATAACGCCTTCATAGAGGAGTGACGAAATGAACTGTCCACTCCAACCAGGATCAATTTTTAACCAACCCCTAAAAATACCGTTCCGGAAAGTCCCATGGCTCCTGAGAAAAACCCCCTTCCGACGCCCACAAGAGTCATCCTTCCAGACAAAACTCGCGGACATTCCCACGCTGAACCGCCCGATGACCAGTCAAGTGTGGGAGTGGACGCGCGCCGCTGAAAAATCACCCCCGCTCGAGGGAAAAAAGCGAACGCGGAGCTTTTTCGCGCCGGGCCCCGGGCGGTGGGGGAAGGGGTAAGAAATATAACGTTTACGAGTGGCACTAAAAGTGTAATTAACGTGGTACATTCCTTATCTGGGGGAGTCCTCCCACCGTCACGGCTCACACACGGGGACGGGGACGGGGACGCAAACAAGGACAAGGGTCGTTGAGGTAGGACATCAGATTACACGCGGGTGTCAGCGTCACCCTCGCGCCCTAATCCGGCTCCTAATAGCCGTCGTTTGTGTTTGTCATAACAACTTACTAACGGCTCCATCTCCCGCAGCACCGAGCCCACGTGAGTGTGAGTACAGTCGTCCGCGGGAAGAACACCGTATGAGCATTCGCATGCTGTCAAGTTTCCCATAGAGTACATAGAGTCCCTTTATACTGAGAGTCAAGACAATGCGAATCCATTTCTGATTGGTTGACCGGATTTTAGACCTTCACAGTGTCACAAACGGGAATAAAGATTACATTTTCACCGATTGCAAAGATTATAATCTGGAATGGACCGAGGAATTTCGGGTTCGACAAGGAGCAAACGGAATGAGAGAAGGAACGGAGAAAGGAATTTAAGAATGAGCCGATCAAAGATTACGAAAAACGTTCAATTTGTGTAATCTTTATTCCCGTTTGTGACTCCATGAGGGGTGTTGTCTTGACTCTCAGTATAAAGGGACTCTAAGAGTACATAGAGTCGTAATGTAAGCGGGTGAGCTGGCGCCACTTTTAAGCATTTTCCAGGTCCCGAATTCCGAGACTCCTGCGTGACGCCGGGTCACTTTTTCGATACATAATCGATTGTTTGCGATACACGGGTACCCGGCCATCCAATGTATACAAAGAAGATAGGAATCACCACGTATTCCACACCGCCATTTTTGATCGAACATGTATCGAAAAAGTGACCCGAACTCGGCGCACACCGGGCTCGGAACTCGTCGAGCAGAACATGGCGCCAGCTCTCCCATTTACAGTACGACTCTATGTACTCTATGAAGTTTCCCCACGGTAAGGTGTTTATTTACGTGGTTTGTGAATATGTTACCGGCAAACCCCGATTTTCAGGCAAACCTATAGGTTTTTAGGCAAAAAAAAACACATTGGATCTAGAGTCCAGACTCTTAAAAACATCGACAAGAAAAAGTACTCTTGATTCAATCAGAATCTAGCTTAAATCAAGAACCAAGCGTCTTAATTTAAGCGAATTTCGTTTTGATTCAAGCAAAAATCCGATTGAATCAAGAGTATTTTTTCTTGTCAATGTTTTCAAGAGTCTGGACTCTAGATCCAATGTGTTTTTTTCCCAGTGCAGCTTCCGGAGGATCTCTACCATGGCAGATTCCTGTGGCGGGTAGGCGTCGGAGAGCGCCCCAGCGCGCCGTAAAAGCGGCTCATGCATAAGTTCATGAATATGTTATCGGCAAACCCTGATTTTCAGGCAAACCTAGTTTGTCTAGTTATCAGGTCATCAAAGAAGTAAGCGGTACGGTCATATTTGAGGCAGAAAACAAAATTGGGGTTTGCCTGAATTGGATTTTCGCAAACCTAAGGCCTGGATACACCCTCAAATTTCCGTCAATTTCCGATCAGAAGTATGACAAAAGTAGCGGTCAAACGTTTGCAGGCCGGAAAAATTTGATGGTAGATGGTGCGCACCAGTCACCATTTGATCGGAACGTGATGGAAATTTGAGCGTGTATCCAGGCCTCCAGGTTTGAGTAAAATTTCAGGCAACTTAGGTTTGCTTGAAAATTCGGATTTACCGGGAACAAATATTTTCATGGCATCATGCAAACTACCATGTCCGCAATTGAGAGTTTTTAAAAACGGCACACGTCCAATAAATTGAGTAGGATTTCACCACTGACGACTGGCAAATGATCCCCATAAAACGAAATTTCTCGTGATTCTGGTACATTTTTTACCCATTGACTCTCCTAAAGTGCCTCTATGGGGATAGTGAGGACATTTCAGTAATTTGGAGGAGGGATCGTGGGACTTTTACGGCCCTAAGGCGACACCTCGAAACACGTCGTGTTTCGATTGCAATTTTCTTTTCTTTTTCTTCAAAACTCAATGTAAATGTGACTGATTTGCTGAATTGAGTCCATTTTTCCTTACAACTTTTGAAGATGACTGTCTAAGTCCAAAAAATCCAAAGAGAAAAGTCCAAAAGATTTGAGGGAAACTCACATTTTTTAGATGACGTTTGGCAAGGCGCGTATGTTCGCACGGTGTTTTCCGTTAGTAGGATGGATAGGTACGACCAAGTACCTCGTTCGCTTCCACACGATATTCCGTCGGCTTTGATAAGTCCAGGCATTTCACGCTCATTTATTTGCTTATTTATCGTAATGTATGATTGAGCCGCATAGATCTGGACCACACTGGAAAAAGCTCCGGATACAAGAAATGTGATTCGCAGGATGTGTGTAGTGCCGTTCTCTGCAGGTTCAGAAGGTCAATGCTAAAAGAGAATTCTCTTGTGCCATGCATAGAATTGGTTTTAATCCCAAACAAATATACTTTTAATTACGTTGTAATCTAAGTATAATCCACGGTCCTACTTGTAAATAAAATCCAAATCAGTCAAATCTTTTGATTCTAATATCCTCCATTTTTGAATTGCGTTTAGCCTTAAGATGAACCAAGCAGGGGACTGAAGTATTCCTGGCTGGATTCCGCGATATCCACTGTAAAAATGAGTCGGTCTAATCACGTCAGACTAATATTAGACCAATTTTGTTTCTTAAGCGGTCTATATCAGTCAAAGCGCTCTTAATTCCAACACCATTGGACTCCTATCAGAGTAAAGTTTGGCTGAAATTAGACTGCGGGCTGATTACTTAACACAGTCTGAGGTACGTGAAAATGTAATTGAATAAGTTCAGCATCACATGGGCCGTGAGTATTGATCCTCGACTGGGCGAAAACGTACGTCTGACCTACGTCAGACTTAAGGGTTACTGACGTGAGTTAGACTGATGAGTTACTGACGTGAGTTAGACTGAAGGGTTACTGACGTGAGTTAGGCTTGAGGGTTACTGACATGAGTTAGACTTAGGGGCTACTGACGCGAGTTACACCTCAGGGTTATTGCAGTCATGACTGACCCACTTTGACTCTACGGTTCACTCTATGTAAAATGGTACTTTATTAGTAACGTGACAATGTAATTGAATAAGTTGAGCATCACATGGGCCGTGAGTATCGATCCCCGACCGGGGCGAAAACGTAGCGCAAAAAGTGGCAGGAGCTTAGACGCCATTTTCTGCTCGGTCGCAAAAACAAGGGAAACCACGCGGGCTGTCAGAGCCGCAAGAAAGCCGTCGGCAGTAATTTGCCACCAGTCATTTCAACGGGCTCGGAATAGCGCGAGTCACGAAGCAGCTCTCCGCCAGACGCTGAAATGACATCGAGTGTAATTTCCAAGACAAATTTCGCATGTGGCACTCTTAGCTTCGCGCCGCCTTCAATTTTTTCCCCGCCCCCCGAAACTCTGCGAATGATTAACGTCGGAGCTTTCGCACCCTGTCACAAGTTCCGCGATGCTCGAGAGAGGCAGCTGCTCCGCGGTTAAGGGTGTTTTCTTAATATTGTCTCCTTGTAAAAAGTGCTCTAATTTTCGTTCGCGAGCGAGGGGTCCGTCCCTCTATCCCATCTGGAAATGTTCGCCATTCAAATTAAATTTGAACTTCCGAAAATGTTAGCGTTTTCCTCTGTTGAGAATAAATAAATATTTAAAAAAATGAGTACGCAGACCTTTCATTTTTTAGAGAGAAAGAAAAAGAAGGAGAATAATAAAAAGAAGAAGAAAAGCGTTTTTTTTCCTGCTAAACTTGATTTCAAATGCTCAGCCTCTCTTTATCTCTGTAATCATGAACACTAAATAAATTCGATTACGAACTAAGGAATGAATTTCAGACTTTTTTAACGTGCCCACGCAATGTGATATTCGTATGATTTAACCCATTAGAAGTACATTTATTTGGCTGTATGTCTTGCGTGCAATAGACCCATTCTATGCCTGTAACATGGATATCCCTGAAGCAAGAATATTGCAAGCAAGCCGTTGATATTCAATTTGTCGTCTACTATAATTGCTATAAAACTTTTACAAAAGAGCAGTTTTAATCCAGTACGTTAGCATTTCTTAGCTAACGTGCGTTAAAAATCCAAAAAACAATCCTATAGAAAAAATCGTAAAATTGTCTTATGAAAAACACCCTACAAAAAGGGAAAATTGTGCTCAAACGAGCTTTTTCCCTTTGTATTTACTTATAGATTTCCAATTTTCTGGATTTTCAACACAAGTTGGCTAAATAATCCCAACTTACTGTCTTATGACTCGTGCGTCTACCGCAATCAGTTAGTAATTTTAATCTGATTGTGAAACGTAAACTTGCTAAAAATAGTCATGTTTGATTTTTGAATACGAAATAGCTATTGAATTGTAATTTATCGCTATGAGATCCCTATTTTTGACAATGTCCAGTTCATCAACCAACATTTGAATTTGATTAGCTACTTAATAGCCCTTTATCTCAATGGGATTCCTATTTTTGAAAACTCTACTATATTGGCTAAAATAAAGAGGGCAAAATTCGAATACATAGATTCCATTAAAATTCAAATGTAACGAATGGCTGCTTCTTCCTGCGCGAGTCGCGACTCGTCATTCCCGCCAATATCGTCGCCTTTTCGACGTAAGGGCGTACCTCAATTTCCACGTGGCCCTGTTTTACATATAAACCCATGCTCTCTGGGGCTCATGCGGAAATCGAGATATGCCCTTACGCTATAGAGGAGCGAGGATATTTGGAAGAGAGCGACTCCGCCAGTCAGCCGGTGGCCGTAAAGGAAATCTTGTAAATGTTCATGTGGGAGTTTCGAAAAATATCAGAGCGGATTGCAAACCCAAGCTGACACGTTCCCAATCCCTTTTCGCTCGGAAAATCCTCTTAACTTGGGAGCGCGAAGCTCGGAAAAGCGGAAAAAACACTAAACGGCCGAGAGACGAGCCAACATGCTCCGAAAACGAACCCTGCATCGCGGAGTAAATCAAGGGTGTATCAGACGGGCGCAAGTTTCGAACTTCAAAGTTAAAAAAAGAACCGTTTCCGCCGGTCCCTTTCCCGCATTTTCCGAGCCTCGACTCACGCTGTCGGAACACGTTACCACAATGTTGCGTTAATCATGCCAAGCCGTTACCTTCCAGACGCTGTAATTCAAATGCGTTGTCCTCTTGTTTTGTTTTGTCTTGTTTTTTTTTTTTTTTTTTTTCAAACATACAGGGTGCCCCAAAGTTAAATCACGAAACTGCAAGAGCACTTCCCTGGTAAAAATTGGCAATGTGAGCTGCGTTTCAAAATACTATAGAAATTCTTACACTGAAAAAAAAATGTACTTGGCTCAAGCATGATGATTTGTGAATTTGCCGCCAATAATTATATGTATCTTGATTGACTCTGAATATGTCTTGATATAAGGAGAATAAGGCTTGGATTAAGTGAAAAAATAGTTTATATTAAGCAGCGAAATTCTTGATTTGTGAAAAAATACTTTTAAGCCGCAAATTTAAGATTCTTTTTTTTTTTCAGTGTACAGTAGGCTATAGAAGACGAGAGAAAACCACGTAGCTGGCTAAAGAAAGCGAAGAAAATCGTACAGCCGGGCTATACGAAGCAATAAACAATTATACAACTGGGCTGTACAGTTCATCGCCTGGCTGTAGTTGTATCGCCACAGACTGTACAAGGCCATAAGAAATTGCATACACTCAAAAAAAGCTCCGGCCGTGGAGGCCATAAGCAGCGGACCTGGAGCACGGACTGGATGGGCTATATGGCACTACCGTTCGCCTACGCGCCTGACGGCCGGATTGCTACGTGCGGGGACGATGCGGAGTCCTACGGACATGAAAACCGTAAGTCGCGGCCTCGAGCGGCATAGGCAGCTTGCGCTCTAGGCGCTACTTACGGGCTGGACGGCCGGAGCTCTGCGCGCCGCCGCTGTCCGCGACGTGGTGGATTTTTTCGGAACTACAGCTGAAAATTCACCATTAAAGTACATACTTAGAAAAGAAAAACTTTCCAGCAAAGTTTTAAACATTGAGTGAATTATCTTGTGTCAATTTCTGAACAAGATTTTTTTTCTTTCCTTCTTTTTAAAATAGGTATATATTTCTTTGTTGATAGTTCATAACAATTTAGTTTCAGGAAAGTGATGGATAATTCAATGTCTAAGAAAGAAAAAGAGCATATGAACGTTAGCTTGTTGATCATGTTTCAGATATCAAGAGAGATTTGAACTCCTAGGCTGATAGTTCAGCAAGTCAATTTGAGAAAAGAGATGAATCTTAGAGAAGAGATGATGCTTATTGAGAAAGAAAATCAGCATATGAATGTTAGCTTATTCATCGTGTAGAGATATCAAGAGAAATTTTCAAAAACCTAACTTTAATGTTGCAAGCCTTCGTAGAAATAAATAAAGCACTGGGGAAGCACTGGAAGGAACAAATGTAGATAGATCAAAAATTCATGCTACCTATTTTAAATGTAGAACAGACTGTCCAAGGTATGATAAATTGCTAAAACTCATTGCAGCGAAAAATGTAAATTGAAAAATCATTTTTATCACTTGGCAGCCCGTTCTCAATAAATGTAATTACTTTCACTCAATGAGAATTCAGCATTTGTCAAAAACAAAACCTGGTTCATCCCTCAATAAAAAATACGAATGCAAAGTAGGAAATCACCCAAATGATTAACAAAGGAAAAGCACAGGCGTAGGTCTAGGTACTTACAGATTTTTACTCCTTACGACTAGAAAAGCTTCAGAATCTTGAAAATGAGGTTGAGAATATTTCAAAGTGTAAATTCAGAAGTAAAAGTTGACAAAACTTCAAGATATAACTCTCCGCAATAACTACCGGATACAATTTCCACAAAATATTAGCGAAGAAATATACCACCGAAAATTGTCACACTTGTTAAAATTGTAGATCTTCCCTTCAGCAAACTGAAGCGCGATTCACACAAAATTTTACCACTATTACAGTACACTGAGCTCCCTAGAATTGGGATATGGAATCAGAGAGATATTCACAGCAACAATGTTTGCACTGGCTCTTATCGGATAATCAACGCAGGCAAGATTGGCTTATAGCTTCCGCTGGCGGACAGCTATTTTGGCAACAGAGAAGGGAGGTGTTGGATGTCGGAGAGTGAAATACTACCTACTCTCAATTGAAAACATTTAAGTATAAGCCAGAGATTAGATTGAAATGGAATAAAAAATCAACCCAATCTTATGAGCAAGCAAAGGTGGCACAATGAAGTTGCAATCGGTAAATAGACATTCTTGTGACTACATTATCAGTATTTTAGTGTGGCGGTAATTTACTCTGTGGGAAGATGCGTGGCAGGTAATTGATTGCTTTTCTTGGATTTAAGTTCTTTCCCTTAGTAGGGGGAAAATAAGTGAATTGCAAACGAACTTACAGGAGGAGAGGATATGAGCTCAGTGTGTAGGTAAAACTGACAATTTTCACTTAACTCTCGTCGCATTTCCGAAAGTATTTGACAAGCGTTATCACACAGAACTTAAGAATCAATCGTGCACCGCACAGAATCAAGAAAATATATCGAAAACCTCCAAAATTAAACGAAAAACGAACACACGTAATGAGCAATGACCAACAATGACAAGCAATTTACTAGATTCTAACCTCAATAAACAACGCTGAGTGGTGGCTGCGATCGCTCCCGAAAATGTTCAAGGCTGGCGGCAACTTTAAATTCACGCACTGAATAACATTGACGTAAAATATTGTAATTTTCTGCGAATATACACGTAGCCGTCTCAATTTTAATCTGATGGTGACGCCATTTTCCGAAAACTGAATCTCACCTCACTGCCAACGGCCGTGGAAGCGGTTGGCTCCGATCCTGAAACCCGTAACTTACGCTCGGCTCCTAACCGGTCTTACGGCCATGAAGGCCGCGCGGGGTCCACGGGACACCGGCCGCTGGGTCCAGTACTAGCTGGCGCACAGCGCGTTAACGCCGGGATCACCAGTGTCCAGAGCAACCGGGTCACAGGGCCGTAGTTTTTTTTTTGAGTGTAACCGGCTATAGAAGTTATAGGAAATCTTACAGCCGGCTGTAGGTCTACAGTATTTTAGAACACAGATCCTACTGCCAATTTTTACCAGGGTTTTCATGACCCATAATCAGTTTTCTTCTCCGAGCTATGAAGTGTTTTCAAAAGTGTCTCCAGTCGGAAATACGCGCTTTCCCACCGGAACGTGTGGGAAAAATTCTCATTCTCCTGAATTTTTACGACAATTATAGAGTAACTCTCACAAAACACTCTATTCGTTCTTGGCCTCAGAAATGAAAATCGCACCAGTGGAGAAATTTTAGGAAACTTTGTATCTTTCAGGGATGAAACTCGGTTTTTTTCCCCCGTGGACCTTCCACCTTCCACAAAAATAAACATTGTATCGAAGTAAATTTGGCAACTCTCAAAATGTTCATACGGCGTTCTTCCTTAGCACGGCAGCATTGAACGCGATCCTACGGTCTAGCGGTTGAACCCTGGGACACCCTGTGCATGCATGTATGCTTGAAAGTATATGCAAGGACAAGGACAACAAAAGCGGGGCTTTGACTATTAACTTTCGCGTATGTTTTCGAGTTGCAGCCCCGTTGATTACGCTCCGTTCGGCGGCACATTAGTCTCTTGTTCCGCCGCGGACTTTTATACATGCTCGGCTGCGTTTTTTGTCCGGCGACCTTTTGCTTTTGCGCCCGCTCGTAACGGAGAATTTCCTCCGCGGAAGCTGTTGTTATCGGAGCACCACTTTGCGGAATACCCGCGATTTCCGGCACTTTGTTCCCTTCGCCGCACGATGGATCGAGTCCGTGAGAGAGGTTGGACAAAATTCGGAAACTTCAAAAGCTCATGACTTTTTATTTATTTATTTATTTTATAATTTGTACAACTGAGCCTCTGGACGAGGCTATGGCACACGTCATTTATTCGGTACATGGTGAACAGTTATATACACACTGAAAAAAACACTCCGGCCGTGGAAGCCGTACTTACGGGCTATATAGAGATACCGTCCGTGTTCCGGGCTCAGAGGCCGAAAGTTCCGGGCGTAGCACCCGGAGCAGTCGAAGTGCTCCGGGTGCTACGCCCGGAACTTTCGGCCTCTGAGCCCGGAACACGGACGGTATCTCTATATAGCCCGTAAGTACGGCTTTCACGGCCGGAGTGTTTTTTTCAGTGCAGTGATATACATATGGTACAAGTGTAAAATTATACTATAGCCTACAAGTTCCCGAAGGTTATAGAATGCTTTTTCGAATAAGAAAGCACGCAGCCTCATAAAGAACGACGTTAGGTCAGCATTGCGAAAGTGTAGCTTCACGCTCCAGGGCAGTGCGTTGAACATCTGTATTGCCGAAAATTTGACATCCTGCTCAGTCCGCCTCAATGGAATCATTTTATGGTTTTAACTCCGTTCATACAGAACTTTGAGGTTTTAAAAGTGGTTCTATTAGTTTCCTCGTGAAATTTTTCTGCAGGAGCACCCCTCAAAATTTAAAATGTGACGAATTAAACATTAAAAATTGTAGTTTTAGTTAAAAATTTCATGTACAACCTCTCGAATTGACTCGATCCACTGTGCGCCGCGAGTGCTTTTGTTCGCGGCACTCACTCGTCTTGCGAAGCGTGCTGCGTAAAAACGCCGTATGAGTATTCGAATGTTGCCAAATTTCCCCTCAAGAAATGTTCATTTTCTCATGTAATCATGAATGTTTTTTCTTTAAATTTTCAAACTTTTTAGATCAAATTACGAATAAAATCCTATGAGAAATCGGGAGAGAAATATTCACAAATGATTCTGTAAATTCAAGATTTGTTGAAGGAAATTTGGCAACGTCTGATGACTCATACGTCGTTCTTCCTCAGCACGGCAGCTTACAGCTCACCAACTTTGTTCCACTCTGGATATTCTTTCGCCAAGCTCATTAAGGCTGTCAGGGGGAGTAGGACAACGGGCCTCCTTCACGCCTACACTTTTCAATTTTTCTTGCTAACCGAAAAAAGGGTGAATTACGTTAATACCTTATTCATTAACCAGTTGGCTGATTATTGAAATTGATAGACAAAGTAATCGGCGTAAAAAACAGAGGAAAATGGGGCGATACCAAGGATGAAAACGGGTGGTCGCAATGGACAAAGGAGGCAAGTAATAGAAAAACTATCGGCAACCGACGAGAGATACAGTTCGAAAATACTACGTACGAAATAAGAAGTTGGGGGAGCCCTTTCAAAGAAAGGTTTCTGCGAGATTTTTAAGAGCCAAATGAGAACCCTGCTGAGTCCTTTTGGCCGATGTGAAACGGACGCTCATCAGGGACGGATTTACCTACTTGCCGCCCATGGGCCGATAGTATTTTGCTGCCCTCTTCTCATTCGTTTTGAAACATCAATGAAAACCATCAAATGAACATGCCAGCGGGGGAGGGGTGCATTAGACGCGTTAACTGGTGTTGAACACGTTTTTTGGGAAAGCCCAGTCAACACTACTAGCAAAAGTTCACGGAACTTTGCGCGAAAATTAAGTTTCGTAAACCTATCTCTGTGTGGACAAGGCCTTCCATTCATAAGAAATGAACAAAAAAATTATGGAAGAACAAACATAAATGTGGATTAATGATTTTAACTTCCGCCACCGTGCCTCGCAGACCGCACTTTGTTTGACGCAATGCGTGAAGTATTCACGCAGTCTTGTAGGCGCTATGCGTCTCACGCTGATCGCACTGTGTTTGCCACAATGCGTGAGGTATTCATGCATTCTTGTAGGCGCTATCCGTTTCACGCTGTCCGCAATGACCGCACTGTGTTTGATGCAATGCGTAAAGTATTCGTGCAGTCTTGTAGGCGCTAATACGTGTTACCTACATGCCGATCGCCGCGCCGAGGGCTTCTTCTTTTCATCTCAAGTCCTCGTCATCGTTTGTCTCTAGGTAAGTCCAAATCCAAGTCCAGGTTCCAGGCCAAATTGCGTGCTTGGTTTCTCTCTTAACTTGACTAATTAAAGGTGCTGTCTCTTGTATCACTGAAAGACGACAAAAGTAGAAATTATTATACTCTCAGAAAATTAGAGATTTTGTCGCCTTTTCTCGTTTGTATTTTTTTTCTAAATCCGAATTTTTTTATACCTACATTTAAAAAAATTGCAAAATTTGCCCCTTTTATAGATTTGCCGCCCCCCCGCCCATGTGGCCACCCCCTTAATCCTGCCCTGACGCTCATCCCCCCGGATCAGGTTGAAGAGCCAATCTTGCCAATGCGACAGAGCTAAAGAAAGAGGTTCGATCTACATTGAAAATCGGACGCACAGTTCGCGCAACAGAGCTTTTCTTCTATGCAAAGTCCTGATTTAATGAACGTAATAAAAACTCGTTCCTTGGAAATCTGATAGGAAACGAGAAATTTAATAAATCCAGATTAAACGATCGAGTAAACAAACCGTCACCTTTAGTCTTCAAAATACGGCATTCATATCTTGTTCCGATTCCAAAAATCGTTTTTCAGGAAACTCAGAGCACGGAAGAGGGCGCGTGCTTAGCTTTGGGGCGAAAAAGGCTCCAAACGCTGTTCAGGAGTCGCACACCGTGAATGCAAGAAATTGAAATATTTTCCCAGAACTCTGGAGACTAAGGACCTCAGATTCCAGGGACGCCCTAGTGAAGTAGCGCGGCGTTCATAACGACAAGGTATGTTTTGGCAAAGCAGATGGAGAGGTATTGTATGACAAATTAATTATTTTTACAAGAAATGAGGGAAATAGGGTTAAACAAATACCATAGACACAAAACAGTCGTCCAGTGCCTCTCTGTGAATCTGTTATCGTCTGATAAAAGATCCGGCTTCATGATAGTCGCTTGTGTTCTCAGTTTCGTTTTTCAAATTTTATTTAAGGTGATTCGATGGATTCCATATTTTGTGTCAGAACGGCATGCGATATATCGCATCAATTGGTTCCATGTTTTTAGCGACTCGTCATTTTTCTCGAATTTTGAGATCGCAATTCTGTTGTCAGGAGACTAAAGCACTCACTTACCAATTTTAACAAAGAAAACGTAATGAAGGCGTGGTTTTTTTAGAGAAAAAATATCGCATTCAAGTACAGTTTCGATATCAGTATCGAATGCGATGTTTTCTCTCTAACAAAACCACGCCTTTGCTACGTTGAATTTCTTTGTTAAAATTGGTAAGTGAGTGCTTTAGTCTCCTGACAACAGAATTGCGATCTCAAAATTGGAGAAAAATGACGAGCAGCTGAAAAAATGGAACCAATTGATGCGATATATCGCATGCCGTTCTGACACAAAATATCGAATCACCTTTTAAATATTTACTCTCTGGTTAGGGTCGTCAGATAGATTGTTGAATCTATATCGAATGACCAAGATCAATGGACAGCAATACTGAGATGTGTATTTATCGATCAACGATGCCGAATTTCCTTAAGATAAAATATGAGCTTTCAGAGAAATTTGTGAATAATTATAATGTTTGGATAATCGCTCAATAAACGGCACATGTTTACTTGCTGCCAGCAACCCGCAACCGCTTGCCCAAGTCTCGGGCTGGTTTTCACGACTTCTCCGAGCTTGGTAGCAAAAAATTCAGGAGGCTGCGCCGCACTGATAATTTAATATACAGTATCTCAGACTTTCAATCAAAAATGTTCACATACATCATGTATATACCAACACGAATTTAAAAGGTTAACGCCAAACTGAACGACTCAATGGTGATTGTGAATGGTAGCCGACAACGATAAATTACAATACAACGATTAAAGCGCGCAATGCATAAAGTATTCATGCAGTCTTGTAGCCGCTAATGTGCGTTTTAGGCTAACTAACCGACTGCACTGCGTTTGGCGTAATGCGAGAAGTATTTATGCAATCTAGTAGGCGCTAATGCGTTCCACGCCGACTTCACTGTTTGGCGCAATGCGTGAAGTATTCCTTCAGCCTTGCAGGCGCCAATATGCCTTGCGACCGCTTCTCCGCGGATCCGCTCACTTATTGGAATGCGTACGGAGTTACATGGTTGCAAAATCGATCCGGATAATCCAGAGTCTACTGTATTTCCTCAAAAATTCATGTTTCATAAAGGGAAATTTGGCAATATTCGGATATTAGTACGGCGTTTTTCCTGAGCGTGGCAGTGTTTTGCCGAAACCCATCCAAACTATAAAATGAACTCTTTCAGTGGTACGTAACGATAAAAATAATCGATAGCCAGTAAACTTTTGATGCTTGCGTACGGCATTAGTCTGAGTCAATACACACGAAAATCCATACCTCACTCCACCCTCTGCGACGGTTAGTCTTAGAGGGAACATTAGATTTTGGCTATGAAGAAATATTGCAATTAGTCCCCGGCACTTGGAGTAATTGCGAAATGGTTCTAGGTACTTAACGACCCCTGGTGATTTCGGCGCACCGCAGGTGGTTGTGATGGAGAAAGGGTCCTAAAGCGACTTGGAGGGAAGAAATGACTGCTTTTCTCAAAATTGTTGAAAAGAGGGGCTGGTTTATTAGTCACGGCTGACTTGTACGTACAGCCTCCCCTGTATCCACTTCTGACCCCTGTTATATTTCAGTGCAAACACTACAGCACACATCGGGTGCAGTTTTGGGGTTCTCTCGTGATTGTATTTGCATCATGTCGGTGTTGCCAATCTTTATTTTATAAAGGATTTCTTTTAAGAATGAAGGAGATTGAAAAGAACAATTTTACTTAGATAATAAAGCATATCATATAAAGGCAATAGTAGTAAATCGTTTATTAAAAAAAAAAAAAAAAAAAAAAAAAAAAAAAAAAAAACTGTAGAGAAGATAGATAGAACCTGCCCTCACTGGAAAAAACACATTGGATCTAAAGTCCAGACTCTTAAAAACATCGACAAGAAAAAATACTCTTGATTCAATCAGATCTAAGCTTAAATCAAGAACCCAGCCTCTTAATTTGAGCGTATTTCCTTTTGATTTAAGCTTAAATCTGATTGAATCAAGAGTCCATTTTCTTGTCAATGTTTTCAAGAGTCTGGACTCTAGATCCAATGTGTTTTTTTCCCCAGTGCTCTCTTTAGTTTTCAAGGAAAGTTGTTGTGAAGGGACAAAATACGCTTAAAAGATGTGTAACACAAAACTGTCTCTAAAAATTTCTAAAATTAACTGAAATTTTGGTAGTAAGGTGCAAGGAAAGAAAAATATCCAACCTGATACCCCTCTGATACGGCGCTTTTAGTATAGATTCCCTGAGTTGACTCAAGAACTTAGAGCCCTGTAAAAGGTAAACCTCCCTCGTTCTTTTTTTAATTATTTGCTTTTTTCGCATATGTTATCGATACCCCGCCCAGAACTCCCCTTGGAACACCAAGTCGCCCCCGAGGTTCACAAGATGTGGGTGTTTGCTCAGGCCTTTTAATCTAACGTGTGCCGCAATCAGACGCTGAATTTAGCAGCTGAATGTGGAAGTCAACGGTCATCGCCCAACGGCTGAAATTTAGCAAATTCGAGTTATTTTCAACCAGATGTGTATCAAATCTACTCGAATAGTTCAGAAAAATTCAAAATAGGTCCGATGGTTGCTGAGAATCGTTGCTGAATTTTGCGCGTGACGCGCAAAATTCAGGCATCGGGCCGATGACTTCCACATTCAAGCCACATTCAGCTCCCACATTCAGCGTGTGATTGCGGTGTAAAATTTCCCGCGGTTACAAAATCAGTGTAGCCACTAACCATGATCTACTAGAAAAATATGGTTTTTCTAGACGGACAGGCAACGCCGCGTCCACCCACCGCAGCCAGCTTTAAGCTTTAATTGTTTCCCGAATCAGTTGGGTGTTTACGCAATGGCTCTGTTTGCCCGGATTTGAGTCCTGCGAGACTTTCTCCGATTCCCCGGCAGTGTTTTTGTTTTGATTTTTCCGGGTTCCGTTCTGGGTTTTCCCGCGCTTGTTTTTGTTAGCCCACGGCTCCCTCGCAGCGCGGCTTAGCGGCACGCAAGTAGCCTCAAGGATTTCAGCTCGAGTGGGTCGCTCCAAGTGTCTGGAAATATTTTTTTTAAGTCTCAAAAACGAAAGTTATTACATTGTTACATGCAGATAGTACTAGAGGTATGCTGCCGTGCAATGCAAAAACGCCGTAAACGCCATTTTACATTTTTTGAAAACAGTGTATCGTAGCAGAAAAACTTGTGTACCTTAGGACAATGTTTTTCCAGAATTCTCTCGCAAATACTATCAAGAACTTAAACTGAAAATTTAAGTTTCATGGGTAAAACAGTTTTTATTTCATAAAGTGTTATGTTCCTGAAAACGAGGGAAAATATTGATGGATTTACGGCGTTCTTGCTTAGCACGGCAGTATGTAAATCAAACAATTTGTTGTGGCCGTCATTTATAAAAAATGCAGTTTTATTGAGGTACCAATAATGGATTTTTTTTTTTTTTTTTTTTTTTTTTTTGTATGGATTTTCCCATACGAGCGAAGAAGTATATAAATGTCGCATGCAAATCGTCAAATCAGGCATTTCATCAAATGCCTTGGCAGATAGTCAAATTTTGATGCACTGGAAAAAAATCACATTGGATCTAGAGTCCAGACTCTTGAAAACATTGACAAGAAAAAAAACTCTTGATTCAATCGGATTTTTGCTTGAATTTAAACAAAATCCGCTTAAATTAAGAGGCTCGGTTCTTGATTTAAGCTAGATTCTGATTGAATCAAGAGAACTTTTTCTTGTCGATGTTTTTAAGAATCTGGACTCTAGATCCAATGTGTTTTTTTTTCCAGTTTGGTTTACAGACTTATGTGTTTTCGACGAGGAACTATTTAGTATCCATTATTTTGAAAGTAATTATTCATCAAAACTACCAAATTATCTAGTATTTTGCCCTTCAAATGCTCCTGATATATTTTATCTTTCAGAGTTTTAAAAAGTCGGTATTATATGACATGCTGAAAATCCCGAGATGAAAGCTCGTTTCAGATTAGATTTAATTTATTTACGATTGTATGATGCCAATTTCTACAGAAAATCCTTATCAACTTGAGAGAATAATTATTTTGTCTAAAATCAGCAAAAGAATCAGAATTTCAATCCAAGTAAGATTATTTGACTATTTGCCTAGGCATTGGACAAAATGCCTGATTTGACTAACTGCCCATTGCCTGCGCTCAGCCATTCTGAGGTATTGCAGCGAAGCTATTAGTATTTGGAGTATGAAACTTATCAAGTGTGAACATTCGAAGTTCACAATTGTTTAAATAAATTATCACGTTGATGTCATTACAACAACATTGTGTTAACAATTATTTCTTGTTTCATGGAACGTTGTGCAAAAAGTGATACCTTTTCCAAAATGTGACAACTCCTGGAGATTTAAGAATGGGCAGGAATCCTGTTTGAATGCGAACAGCTACAGAGTTTAAGAGTCGACTGCGGCAGACACTTAAAACTTCGAAAGTTGAAAATAAACTTTAAATGCGGTTTGATTATTTTACTCGGCTTAAAAAAGCCCACCCTTCTTGATCGCACCTGTTCCTAAACCAAATACTCATGAGAGAGTACTTAGTGAAGCGTGCTCTTTGTGCCAAACTTGGCGACGATTCTCCCCACGGAAATTATTTTCCTCGATCTGCTCGTAATTGCGTTTTTCCGGACATTTTACTGTTTTAATTCTTAAAGAATTTTCATGAATCATATTTCGGGGTGGCCAAAAATATACGTCTAATCTGTGGGAAGTGGAGATCATGCTAAGCACTGCATTTACCAACTTCGATTACTTTCCAACGAATTATAAATCAAATATGTTTAAACCCCTTGAAAAAGTCAGATTCACAAGAAAATTACTTATTTTTACGGTAAATCTGTATCTGTACCATTAAATGTTAATTTTCGTGGGCTTGGATGATTTTTGGTCAAAGATCTTATATTATCCGTTTCAGGCAATGTTTCAATTTTTTTTTTTCAATCAGACGAAAGCTTTAAGACTTTTCAACGCCGACGGTTTTTATTTGACTAAAACTACACACAGTCTTATAGTCTTTAAGTTTCGAAAATACCTGTTCCAGCTTCCGTATTTACCTATAATGGGCCTGTTGCAAACTTTTGCTAGAGCAAAAATAAGAGTTGTTTCTTATAGATAATGCCTCAAAAATCACGATGAGCGCATCGGCAAAGTCTGCAATGCACTCATAACTTCACAGTCTGCGTAAGAAATTTGCGGTTTTTTGAGCTTCCTGCTTCAAAAACGATACTACGGCACAGGTGAACATTTTGTAAGAGGAGTCGTTCAATCGTCGGCAATAATCATCATGGCCGACACCAATCCGTCAAAACACGTTTGATGGGACGAGATAACACCTGAACTGGATTAGACCAGATAACAATCGGTGTGTTAACGTTCATATTTTCCACGCCCGAATTGATTGACCTTGAACTCTCCTCGAACTAAGCGCGGAACTGCGCGCAAGCGTCGGCCATGATGAATATTGCCGACGATGGAGCGACTCCTCTAACAAAATGTTCACCTGTGCCGTAGTATCGTTTTTGAAGCGGGAAGCTTAAAAAAACGCAAATTTCTTACGCAGATTGTGAAGTTATGAGTGCATTTCAGACTTTGCCGATGCGCTCATCGTGATTTTTGAGGCATTATCTACAAGAAACAACTCTTATTTTTGCTCTAGCAAAAGTTTGCAACAGGCCCATTTGGAGTATCATCTTTTTTCACAATGTACTTGCATTTTGCCCCTTCTTACATAGATGGCCAAAGTGCAAAACCACGTGTCTAAATTGTAGTGCTTCACATTTTCCGCTCCTATTTCATTTTTTTGAAACTACAATTTGACTATTTGACTCTACAATTGAAAACACGGCATCACTGCTAATGTACTTGCTCCCTAGCTTTGCATGGAGACTTCCTCTGGATGTAGAGATGGACTCTCAGGATAGCGTGGGATATCCCCTCCATTTTGGCCTCAACTTGAGAGCTTTTTTTGAGCTGGGGAGTTGATTTCAGCAAAAAACCAGTAGCACCATCGTGTTTCTTGCGAACTTTTACAAAAGTATCAACAGTCAAATCGCAAATTCCTCACCCATGCAACATCTCCATTGGACAGTTTTCGTAGCATTGCCCGTATGCACCACACGAAAATTCAACATCAAGGAGGTCTGTAGACACGGAGCCCGGAGCTGGAATCACGGGTCTTGATAAGAAAATCGGAGCCCTAATTCGGGCGCGCCGGGTGGCTGCGGTGGTGGAACGCGCTGCGTCACAAACGTGGAAAGTTCCCGGAGAAAATCGGCTTACCGCGACGGGAGACGGAGCCGGAACGGACGGGGGCTGGCACCGGGCACCGGGACCGAGAGGAAAACGAAAAAGCCTCTGAATGGGCTCCAATCAAGGAAACGACGACAGTTTACCGGACGGTCGTTACCGCAGATCTCCATCCGATGCCCGCACCACCGTTGTCGATCCGCGTCCATCGCAAAATTCTCCCCTTTCCCATCATCCCCCGCCCTGTTGTAGAATCCAGCTTGACGCCCCGATCGAAAATTGATTGAAATAATTTTGAACCAAACTCAAGGTGATTGATAGAAGGTTAAGATAATAAACTTCAAGCTTAAACTAGAGTACCTATATAGGGAGAGTATGGACATGTCGAAATTTTTGAGGTTAGGTGATGGAGCTCTAGACCCCAAAACGGTAGGCAATCTATGAATTCAAATTAGCCAGAGTGATTTATAATCATAAATTTTGGGGACTGTCGTTGGGAAAGTACGTATTTGACTTGGTTTTTGCATAAACTTACTCATTTTTGCGGAAGAATACTTACGTATGAATTTTCTTGTCCATTTTCGTTTGATTTTAGAGTCTAAAGATTGATAGTGACATTTTTCGTTTTCAAAGGTTACCTACCCTTTGCCCTAAGATCTACATACAACATTATTGGTTGAAATTTTCATAGAATTTTCTTCCCTTCGAGAAGAGAAATCACGGCGGTTTTTAAGAATTGCCGTTGAGTCCCATGTAAAAAATAAAGTATAACAGGAAGTCTGCCGCGTCACAAACCGAGATACATGGTTGCAGTCTTACATCGTCGGTATCCTGACTGTGAGGGTACCAGCTAGAGGTATGGTTGATCCATCCACACTTTCTGCTGGCTCAACCGTACCTCTGGCTGGTGCACCAATTCTTATAACTAGCGATAAAATCAGCCAGGAGTATAGTTGAGATAGTGACACTTCTTTCCGTGTAAGAGACAAATGACGTATTTATGCCAAAAGGAACTATGTGCATAGGGATTGCGTGAGACATAGTTCCTTTTGGCATAAACACGTCCAAATATATCTTGAACATTCTGCAGGCTGATTTTTGAAATTGATGAACAAAAATAGGGGCAAAGATACAGTGGCGTGGCGTGAATTGTGATACATCGATTGTTATGCCATTTATACCTATGGAAAAGGATCGATAAACAGGGTGTTCGCAGCGAACACCTTAATAATCGATTCTTTACCATAGGTTTAAATGGCATACCAATCGATATATCGCAATTCACGCCACGCCACTGGCATAGAAGACGAGGTGAAAATGGAGCGAGTATTGGTTGAAACGGGTGGTTCTTGTCGACCAGTGGCGTGGCGTGAATTGCGATATACCGATTGTTATGCCATTTAAACCTATGGTGAAGAATCGATTATTAAGGTGTTCGCTGCGAATACCCTGTTTATCGATCCTTTACCATAGGTTTAAAATCGCAATTCACTCCACGCCATTGTAGAGCATAAGTGGGAAAACGATGGACCAACTATATGGCCCTTCGTGGATTACTGTTACTTAGTATATTACGTACCTCCTTTGTCTATTTCAACCACCCGCTTCCACCTTTCAAAAAGCGCCTAAATCCGGAAAACAGTCTAGGAAACCAAGAAAAAAAAAAAAATTGCCGAAAGTTTTAGTGAATGAAAAATGTTTTCAGCACATGGTACTCAGGTCCCAACAAGATCCGCGTAGCTAAAAAAGTAACTTCTCGGTCCGTAAATGGTTGCCAAATGAAAGTTCCTCAATCTTGAAGTTGGACACTTCTCGAAAAAAGAAATGGAATCCGTGCTTTAAAAATACTTAACTTTACCTCACTACGTTAATTCTGCAGTGGAAATCGGATACAACGACCCTCTAGGGACCCGCCTAATTTGGTCGTCATACCGGATTGTCGTTATTACCGTTGCACAAATACATTGAGTCAATGGGGAGTCAATCCCGGGTACGACCAAATCGCACGTCGATATGACCGATATGGCGTTATAACCGACGTCGTAATATCCGATTTCCACTGTACTTTGAAAACCCTAGAGTCCCTTTATACCCAGAGTTAAGACAACTCACTTTTGGTTCGGCTCAAAGTGGCCTAAAAAAAAATCCAATTCTGATTGGTTCTCGCTCATGGAGGCCGAAACGAGTGCACCAAGATGGCGGTACCTCGAGTGTGAACAAGAATAATGAAAATATCACCTAATTGTGGTTTATCAAGAGTAAATTGTTATTTCCATCGGTCCAAAATGAAAATAGATTAAGAAATTATTCACAAACCAATCTCATTTTCTTTTTAATTGATCAATTTGTTGATGTTGTTGTTTTTGTGTGACAGACATCGCAGGATTCCTGATCCTTATCCCTCAATATCGTTCGTTTGGGTGCACTCGTTTCGGCCTCCATGGCCAGCCAAGGCCGGCTGCCAGTCAGCTGATAATCGAGTTGTCGTAACTCTGGGTATAAAGGGACTCTAGAAAACCCTGGAGAAAAATCGTATGTCTCACGAAATAAACGATAATTCTGACAACGCTGCTAAGGACTCAATTAGCTGACTTCTCCAGAGACTGCAGTCGATGTCACGGCTGGAACCTGAGAGCTTTGTTTTGCCCGAGTCCACCCGCAGTAGTGAGGCGAGATTGGCTCTCGAATTCAATAAGCCTCGGAGACCAAAAAAGAATCCATCGACTCAATTAAAGCTGCTAAGTAGACTGACCACATGAGAGGAGAGCTTCTAAAATGCCTCTGCCCTCATTGCTGCAATCGTACTTCATGTCTGCAGGAAAAAGGAAATAAAAGGGATATGTCCCCACTAGAGACTATTGTGGTCTCAAAAATTGGGAAAAAAGTTAAACGCACTGAAAGAAACACATTGGATCTAGAGTCCAGACTCTTAAAAACATCGACAAAAAAAAATATTCTTGATTCAATCAGAATCCAGCTTAAATCAAGAACCAAGCCGGATAATTAATTTCAGCGGATTTCTTTTTGATTCCAGCAAAAATCCGATTGAATCAAGAGTCCTTTTTCTCGTCAATGTTTTCAAGAATCTGGACTCTTGATCCAATGTGTTTTTTTTTTCCAGTGCGCGCAAAGAGGCTTCCAAGTAGGAAATCATTCTTTTTACTCATTTTCACCCTTTTTTTTTTTTTTTTTTTTGTAATATTTTCTACCTTAAAACTCTGCCTCAGTTTTTAAAGGGTATCCCGGGATAAGCATGTCAAAATGCCCTTGTGAATGGATTTTTATTTTAACCATTTTAAGTCATCAAGGGTGTCCTAAAACTTAGGTTTTGGGGGATTTTAGCCCCCCAACCCCCTCCGCCCCCCCTCAGACCCCCAAAAACCGCTTTTTTGGGCTATTTTTGACTATGCTAACGTCATTTCCTCATAACTTTCGTAATTTTCGATAGAATTGAACCAAAATTTGTCAGAATCTACATCAATTAGCTTAGTTTTTGTAGAAAAAAATTCATTATCATCGGATAATATTTTAGCCTCCGAAAAAATTCGTAAAATTTTTGAAAAAATCATTTTTTTCCTTTTTTCGCGGCTAGGTGGCGTATGGAAACATGCACACAAACAAAAATTGTCTCTTTTCTTAATTTATACATCCAATAAGATACAGTAAAAATTTCGTGTTGATCGGAGTGGTGCGCCATACTTAAAAACGCAATTTTCTAACCTCAAAACGGCCTAAATGCCACCATTAGCCTCCTTTGATGACTAGGCGTGGAGAAATGTAGAGAGAAATATCCGGTTTTATCGTCTCACCTCTTAAGTGATCCACTTATGTACCTTGAGACAAAATTTCGAGTCGATCAGAGTGGTGCGCAACACCCAAGCACGCAATTTTCTAACCTCAAAACGCCGAAATTGCCCATTTCGGCACCCATTATCACTCCGTGTGAAAAAGTAAGAAGAGGTACATCCGATATTATTGTCCTACCTCATAAATTGGGCACTTAAGTGCATTTAGTCAAAATTTCGTGTCGATCAGAGTGGTGCGCAACACCAAAGCACGCAATTTTCTAACCTCAAAACGCCCAAATTGCTCATTTCGGCACCCATTATCACTCCGTGTGAAAAAGTAAGAAGAGGTACATCCGATATTATTGTCCTACCTCATAAATTGGGCACTTAAGTGCATTTAGTCAAAATTTCGTGTCGATCAGAGTGGTGCGCAACACCCAAGCACGCAATTTTCTAACCTCAAAACGCCGACATTGCCCATTTCGGCACCCATTATCACTCCGTGTGAAAAAGTAAGAAGAGGTACATCCGATATTATTGTCCTACCTCATAAATTGGGCACTTAAGTGCATTTAGTCAAAATTTCGTGTCGATCAGAGTGGTGCGCAACACCTAAACACGCAATTTTCTATCCTCAAAACGGCCAAAATGCCTATTTCAGCACCCATTATCACTCCGTGTAAAAAAAATGGAGGTGGGTACATTCGATTTTATAGTCCTACCTCATGAATTAGACACTTGAGTACCTCGAGTCAAAATTTCGTGTTGATCAGAGTGATGCGCAACACCCGAACACGCTGCTTTCTAACCTGAAACCTCCCAAAATTCTCATTTTGGCATTCATTATCACTCCGTGTAAAAAAAATAGAGGTGGGTACATTCGATTTTATAGTCCTACCTCATGAATTAGACACTTGAGTACCTCGAGTCAAAATTTCGTGTTGATCAGAGTGATGCGCAACACCCGAACACGCCGCTTTCTGACCTGAAACCTCCCAAAATTCCCATTTTGGCATTCATTATCACTGTATGTCAGCCAAGATCCCGCTTGAAAATTGCATGATGCACATTTCAAAGTTTATTTTGGCACCCTGCCGCGTAGCAGACCCGGTCACTCAGGGAAACCTCTAAACTCCTAGGATATATATGACGGTAGGAAGGCTCGCTCATCCCCCACGAAGAAGCGTTCCCTCGTCCAAACTTCCATAATACGTAGCGGTGCAATGAGTGCTGGGGATTCATGAAGGGAATCCCTCTGGGCGAGCTGAAGGGTATACTGATGCCAATGCTAGACCACGGTAAATACGACTATATTACGGTAAATACGACTTTATTACGGTAAATACGTCTACTGTAATCCGTTAAGTTCGGCTATTTAAGCGTTAAATTCGACTAATTGGCCTAAGTATTACGTGACAGATTGACTTGAATTTGCCAGCACTCATTGCACCGCTACGTATTATGGAAGTTTGGACGAGGGAACGCTTCTTCGTGGGGGATGAGCGAGCCTCCCTACCGTCATATATATCCTAGGAGTTTAGAGGTTTCCCTGAGTGACCGGGTCTGCTACGCGGCAGGGTGCCAAAATAAACTTTGAATAATGTGCATCATGCAATTTTCAAGCGGGATCTTGGCTGCAATACAGTGATAATGAATGCCAAAATGAGAATTTTGGGAGGTTTCAGGTTAGAAAGCGGCGTGTTCGGGTGTTGCGCATCACTCTGATCAACACGAAATTTTGACTCGAGGTACTCAAGTGTCTAATTCATGAGGTAGGACTATAAAATCGAATGCACCCACCTCCATTTTTTTTACACGGAGTGATAATGGGTGCTGAAATAGGCATTTTGGCCGTTTTGAGGATAGAAAATTGCGTGTTTAGGTGTTGCGCACCACTCTGATCGACACGAAATTTTGACTAAATGCACTTAAGTGCCCAATTTATGAGGTAGGACAATAATATCGGATGTACCTCTTCTTACTTTTTCACACGGAGTGATAATGGGTGCCGAAATGAGCAATTTGGGCGTTTTGAGGTTAGAAAATTGCGTGCTTTGGTGTTGCGCACCACTCTGATCGACACGAAATTTTGACTAAATGCACTTAAGTGCCCAATTTATGAGGTAGGACAATAATATCGGATGTACCTCTTCTTACTTTTTCACACGGAGTGATAATGGGTGCCGAAATGGGCAATTTCGGCGTTTTGAGGTTAGAAAATTGCGTGCTTGGGTGTTGCGCACCACTCTGATCGACTCGAAATTTTGACTCAAGGTACTTAAGTGGATCACTTAAGAGGTGAGACGATAAAACCGGATATTTCTCTCTACATTTCTCCACGCCTAGTCATCAAAGGAGGCTAATGGTGGCATTTAGGCCGTTTTGAGGTTAGAAAATTGCGTTTTTAAGTATGGCGCACCACTCCGATCAACACGAAATTTTTACTGTATCTTATTGGATGTATAAATTAAGAAAAGAGACAATTTTTGTTTGTGTGCATGTTTCCATACGCCACCTAGCCGCGAAAAAAGGAAAAAAATGATTTTTTCAAAAATTTTACGAATTTTTTTGGAGGCTAAAATATTATCCGATGATAATGAATTTTTTTCTACAAAAACTAAGCTAATTGATGTAGATTCTGACAAATTTTGGTTCAATTCTATCGAAAATTACGAAAGTTATGAGGAAATGACGTTAGCATAGTCAAAAATAGCCCAAAAAAGCGGTTTTTGGGGGTCTGAGGGGGGGCGGAGGGGGTTGGGGGGCTAAAATCCCCCAAAACCTAAGTTTTAGGACACCCTTGATGACTTAAAATGGTTAAAATAAAAATCCATTCACAAGGGCATTTTGACATGCTTATCCCGGGATACCCTTTAATCCCAAGACGAGGGCAGTATTTGGAGTTCACGTTTGGATCTTCTTCGGTGGCGATTTTTAAAAACTGGCAACACTGTTTTTCCTCCTTTCAACGTAAGTAAAACAGTCGGTGCTTGGTGAGGCAGCTTTCCTCACCTAAAATATATGGATTTGAATGAGGGAAAACAGTATTGCCAATTTGTAAAATCGCCACTGATCTTCTCGTAGTTTGCAGCAAAATCAACTGAAACTCACTGATTTTCCTATGCATTTGCTGCTATTTAACTAAGAGGCTGTTTTGTTTTGTTTTTCTTTAAATGTTTAATGATTTACTCACCAATATATTCAAAGGAAAATAACTTCTGAATTTCAATTCACAGTTAAATTACAGCAAAAACATGAAAAATTAGCTACTGTATAAAAATTAGGAGCAGCCCGAGCGCTTTGCAATCCAACCCCCGAGGCGTTTTGCACCCTAGGCTTTATGCATCAAGCGTTACTCTAATGGTTTCATATTACATATATGAGGTAAGATTTGGAATAATGCAGAAGAAAACCCAAGTTTAGACACCGAATAATATACCTTTATCGAATAATACAACTTCGAAATTGAGCGAGGGTCGTAACGCAATAAAAGCAGATTTTATCAGACCAAAGCATTTTCAAGCATTTTGAATTTTGGAGTAAAAAAAACCATGGGCACCTGTAACTTTTGTGAGAAGTTTTCGAACAGAATTTTTGCAACTTTGAGCCTCTGTGCGATGCATTCTTCCGAAATTTCATGGCCAAGTTCCTGGTTCCTGGGTAAAATCCGGGACTTAGGGTCTGGAAGCAGTAAAATAAGATTTTAGCAGACCAAATAATTTTTCAAACCATTTTCAATTTTGGAGTAAAAAAGAAAACCCATACGGGTAACCGTAACTTCTACGAAAAGTGTTCGAACCGAATTTTTGCAATTTTGAGCTTGTATGCAATGCATTCTTCCGAAATTCCATGTCCAAGCTCCTAGATCCCAGGCGAAATCCGGGGCTTAAAGTCTCAAAGCAAGAACAGTAGATTTTATCAAACCAAAAACATTTTCAAACATTTTGAATTTTGGAGTAAAGGAGAAAAAAAACATATGGGCACCCGTAACTTTTGTGAAAAGTTTTCGAACCGAATTTTTGCAACTTTGAGCCTGTATGCAATGCATTCTCCCGAAATTCCATGTCCAAGTTCCTGGTTCCGAGGCGAAATCCGGGACTCAGGAACTGGCGCGCTGGCCGGAACGAAGAGTCTCCGACGACGGTGAAGTCGCAAGACAGGCGGATTGCACACTCAAGTGCCACTTAAAGTTTCGACTCGATAATTAGCCTTCGCTTGAGTCGCCATCCGCCCGACCTGTCGCTCCGTCCCCGAAATCCGCCCTCCCTCCGTTGCAAACTCCTCGATTTCCCGGAGTAGCGGCAACACCGGCTCCCAACTCTGCGACTCGCGAAATCCGTAACAATTAGGAAACTGTACCGTATACGTCATTAAATACCAGACGGAAACTCTTTAAGCTATGCTGCGTTGCCGCTTGAAAATTAAATTTCTTTCTCCGTTTTTGGTTCGCTGGCACTAGGCCGAGAGGAAAGTCTTGTGGCAAGACTACTCACAGGGTGTCGCTGCTAAATTAAAACATTTTTGTAGCTTAATAGATATTTTTTTCATGTATTAACGTATAATATTATGGTAGAAGCATGTTACGTAATTTGTTGCGTTATTGTGAAGCAAGTGCTATAGATTAAAATGAAGATTAACTTACATTAATTACTTTAACTAACTTAATGCAGCTACTATTTTGATCGCTTTCAGCCAAAAGGAACCAGCGCAATTACGGTTTTTCAAACTTGTGCAACTTCTTATTTATTCGGAAATTACTTATTATGTGTACACCAACTAAATGAAAATAAAAACCCACTAAGAAGTGGCCCGAACTGTATGTAACAAGGTGGAGAAAAAATTTAATTTTGACTCTAATTTTAATTTTTGGAACTTCTTGGCTTTGTTTGTCCCGCAAAATGGTGTGGACCCAGCACCATGTCTCCACCTTGATACACTAACTAAATTTACACAATTAGAACAAATTTGAACACACTTCCAGGAATTCCACCCCCCAAAACGCGACCGAAAATGGCTCGGTATAGTAGTATGTGACGACGAGGTCTCCAATCAAAATGTTTTATTTCTCTGTCCTCCAATACAAGGCCGAAAAACTTCCGTAAAGCTGTTTTTCTAGATTGTCTCAGAGATCAGCTTTAATAACTACACGTTCATGAAACGAGCCGAGACGACAACCTTTTTATTTATTTTACTAACCGACAACCTTATTTTCCAGGAACTGGAAATCAGGTTTTGTATGTAATGTAGGTACAACAAACCATTGAACAAACTTCCAGGAATTCCACCTCCCAAAACGCGACCGAAAATGGCTCGGTCTAGTAGCATGTGACGACGAGGTCTCCAATCAGCATGTTTTATTTCGCTGTCCTCCAATACAAGGCCGAGAAACTTCCGTAAAGCTATTTTTCTAGATTGTCTCAGAGATCAGCTTTAATAACTACACGCTCATGAAACAAGCCGAGACGACAACCTTGCCGACGAACAAATAGGCGAAGCCGGACTGTGTCTCAGGAGGGCACGAGAGACCGGAATTCTTGCGGCCGTTGGTCGTTGGTTTGTCGAAGTAAGAGATACTGAAGGGAGTCCATAGCGGGGACATAATATTGCTGCAGCGGTCGAATGCGATGCCGGATGGGTCAGCAGGGACCCAACTCCAAAGGAACAGATTACAGATAGACAACAAGTAAGTAAGAAGCATCGCCCGCTGGGGACGGCGTACCCTTGCCCCTTGCCCGGGAGCCCCAATTCAGTTCCTGGCTCACTCCTGGAGTCGTCGGCTCGAACTTTTCTCCGTTTCGGAAAAAAAATAGCGAACATGTTTGCACAAAAACAACAACCGGTGGCATCTGGTGGGGTTAGTCGTATTTTTTTCAGAGGCAACACTCGCAAAATGTTGGGAAAACAAGCAGCAATCGCATTTTGTTCGAAGTTGTTTGGTGTTGTGGAGGCGGGGCCTATTTTCACGCGCAAAATTTAGGAACCACTGAAGCAAAATAGTGTTGTACAACAATTGCAATGTGCTCATACGCTGTTTTCTAACCTGAAATTTGAATTTTCTCTCTCATTGGTTGTAAGAGAAACAAGAAAAAAAACATGCTGGTTTTTTTACTCGGATCTTGGCCACCAACATGTAGGTCTCAGACCTTTCCATCGATATTTTAAACTTTTCACTGTATTAGACTGATAATGACACAGTTTTGAATCGAGACGTCTTGGGTGTTTTAATGTTGTATTTTAGCCTTGCTTCCTATTTTTCCCTTGTTTTACTTTTGTTACCATAGACTGATTTAGTGCCTACGTCATTCGATATAATATCAAACCCTTGGTTCAAATGTAAACAAACACAGAACCTTGTTTCTGAATCGCGTCATTCCACTCTCATTCGCACCTTTTTGCACCATAGTGGTAAAATGCGTCCAAGTTTTACCTACAATCGAAAGTTCTCGTATTTACTGAGTCTTTAATTGATTTATGACCGGTCAATGACTTAATTTTAATAAACCAACACAATTGACTCATGAAGAATTACCATATGAGGTTATTTTAGTTTGTTTTGGTTCGAACCAAGAGTTTGATACTATATCGAATGCCGTGGTCACTAAATCAGTCTATTGTCTCGGAATGCCTCGTAAACTTGTGTATCCATATCTATCGAGATAAGAGAGAGAGACACACACAATAGCCCGAATACAGACAACAATAAAAAAACACTAAAATACAAAAAACAAATGGGTAAGGCTAGAGGAGACACAAAACAACCAGGACGTTTTGGGCCACACATGCCCATTCTCAACTGGAACAAAAGCTAAAAAATGTAAAAATTAAAAGGAGAATATGAGCATGCAACTGACCGAGGTAGGAATCAGTGCAAATTCAGTGCAAACTCGATCAGTTTGCACTGATTCCTACCTCGGTCAGTTGCTCGCTCATTTTTTCGTTTTAATTTTTACATTTTTTAGCTTCTGTTCCAGTTGAGAATGGGCATGTAATTGGCCCGAAACGTCCTGGTTGTTTTGTGTCTCCTCTAGCCTTGTATACCCATTTGTTTTTGTATTTTAGTGTGTTTTTATTGTTGTCTATCGAGAGAGACTACTCGCTGCAAAATGTGTCAAATTATATTCTTACATCCACTGTCTTACACAGAATAGACACATGAACCTAAGAGAAAGTCGTCCCATCCCCTATTCCCTTCCGCGCTCACCGTCGCAAAGCCGACAAACTTCAGACTCTGAAACGCCAACTCCCCGGCACAAAGCAACCGGGGAAGCACAATGCAAGCTCTGTTATTACTCCTCCAAACATTCAACAGGGAACATTCCGCCGTCGAAGCGCGGGGAGGGGGGGGGGGAGCGGCGAAGGGTTTAAAAACTCGGTGCCGAGGGTGAATAAGGGAGGAGGGGGTGTCTCTTGACCCGTTTATTCGCGGGTTTCCTTTATGCGCGCCTTACCTTTCAGCCTCGATCAGATCGACCAAATTGCTGAGAATTCCACCCGAAAACCCGACCAAAAACGCCCCGCTTCCGCACCATTCGACAACGAGGTCTCCAATCAAAGTTGAAGCAATTATCGTCACTCGATATTATTCAAGGAATCCATAAGCGCACATCGATTGTCGAAGTTTCGATATTTTTCCCGCGGTTCAAGGGCGCTTATCGATTTGGACGGATGATCCCGGCTCGTTGACAGAACAATGACCGCGCAAAAGTGAGTTTCCTTTTAATTTGCTCCTTATCAAATGTGTTAACTCAATTTTCTTTGTCCTGGGCACGTTTTTCGCTGCTCCGAGGCGCTGCGCTACGTGCGCAGGTAGGCGAGGTCCTCGAGCGGGTAAGTTGCATCGTTGAAAGACGGGAGTGGCATTATTTATGTATCTTGAAAAAAAATCATTCTGGTAGGTTGACTCCCTGTCGCTCGCAGTAAAAAAGCAAAGATTACCGTGCAACGCAAAAACGTCGTAAACGCCATTTTACATTTTTCGGAAACAAAGTAGAATGTTAGAAAAACTTGTATACCTCGGGGCAATGTTTTTACAGAATTCTTTCGCAAATACTACCTAGAACTTAACCTGAAAATTTGAAGTGCATGGGTTAAATAGTTTTTAATTCATAAAGTGTTAAGTTCCAAAAAACGAGGGAAAATCTTGATGGATTTACGGCGTTCTTGCTTAGCACAGTAGAGGTATAATCTGTTGTGCTGTGGAGAAACAACTTATCAGCATTCGGACTCATTGCCATAATCCCTATGAGAAAACATGACTTTTCTAGGAAACCTGTATTTTTTTTTAAATTTTACAAGAAATTTTATTTGCGCTTTGACCTCAAGTGTCTGAAAATATCAAGGAAAACTATTTATATGTTTCCTTAAAAATGAAATAATATTTCATCAGCATAAATTTTCCAATATTTGAATATTCGAAGTCGTCTTTCCTCAGCATGCTGCTGGCTGCTCCTCCACAGCTTTGAGATTTAGAACGGGTCGATTGATACAGTTTCTGCAATTGTCTTAGCATTTAATTTCCAACCCTCAAGCCGTTTCGAGACGATTGGTTTAAAAAAAAATTGTTTTACTCTCCGGATTGTTTCATAGTCTTCGTTGAAAAATCAACGGTGAGCACGAATAAACCTGTCCTTTATCATCTATTCCATTTTATTTTGTTTTATTTATTTATTTACGTTTCAATTCATTGTGTGTTCAATGTTGTACAGCAAAATTGTCTCCAATGAATACAATAATTCGATCGACACTTTTTTACTCCCTTGAAGAACGAGATTGATAGAGTGGATAAAAAAACAACGCCCTCATCTCCACTCCGTCAAAAAATTACGTTTACTCCAACGCGTCCCGAAACGAATAAAACAGGAGATAAAAAATTGCGCGTATTTATCTGTAAGACACCGTTTGAATCTGTATTTTCTCTCTGGAACAGTGATCAGTTTTTGAAAGCTACAGCCCCACCCCGTCGGATCAGGGGGGAAAGCTGCAGCAACGGGTCGAAGGAAAAAATGACTACTTGAAAAATGTATTACATAAATAAACCATGAGGATGCGTGATAAATCAATCCCATAACCGGCTCCACCAACAAATCAATGATTAGAAAATTGAATGAGAGAGGAGCGCGGGTTGGCGGGGAGTGGTAGACTAGATGGCATACATTTCTTTTAAAGTGGGGCGCAAAGTAAACATCAGTTTGACGCACGTCTTGTATAAATTATCGAATGGAGGCTTATTTCGCACCCGCGGATCCCACTCCTCTCGAAGCCAAGTACGCTCGTAAAAGGGACGACCCTTAGAGATACTATCGATACTGCGTATCGAATGACCTTCGTCGATAGATAATATCGTTAGAATAGGAACTTATCGATCGAGATCAATCTATATCGATTCGATAATCGACTATCCACGACGAGCAGTACCGATGTTAATGGAAATAAGATAGGATGTAGCGAACCGGGGCTGTCGAAACAGATTCTTCCTACGGGGGTAGGGGGGTACCCATCAGGGGGTGGGAGAGGGATATAAATAATACGGGAAAGCTTAGGGGCACCGGCGGGGAAGGAGGGGGATCAGCCTTAGCTCTCGATAAATCATGCGGATTTTCTTTTTCTTGTGACCGTCTTGAGCGCATTTCTGGAAATTGGAGCAATTTATTACGGGGATTGCCGGAATTTTGGGGGGAACCCTGCGTTTTGCATATGAATGGGGACGAGCGGGACCGTTGCCTCGATTATCGAGGTGGGGTTTTTATTGTGTCTACCTTTTTTTGTGTCACTAACACTTACTATCATCAAATATGGCTTTATGAGAGAGATCTTTAACATTCTCGTTACAGACAGGGCCGGATTTAGGGGGTGGCCACATGGGCCATGGCGGCAAATTTAGGAGGGGCGGCAAAGTTTGAAATTTTTTTTAAAGTAGGTAATAAAAAAAATCGGATTCAGAAAGAAAAATTACATACGAGAAAAGGCGACAAAATCTCTCATTTCCTGAGAGTATAGTAATTTCTAATTTTGTCGTCTTTCGGTGATACAGGAGGCAACACCTTTGATTAGTCTTGTTAAGAGAGAAACCAAACACGCAATTTGGTCTGAAACAGCGCGGCGCAGAGACTAATGATGTCGAGGACTTGAGATGAAAAGGAAGAGCTCACGGCGCGGCGGTCGGCATGTAACACATATTAGGGCCTACAAGACTGCATGAATACTTCACGCATTGCGTCAGACACAGTGCGGTTAGCAGCGGTCGGCGTGAAATACATCGCGCCCACCAGACTGCATGAATACTTCACGCATTGCGTTAAACACAGTGCGAATATAGCAGCGGTCGGTGTGAAAGGCATAGCGCCTACAAGACTGTACGAATACTTCACGCATTGCGACAAATACAGTGTGACTGACGCGGCGGCGGAAGTTGAAATTATTAAACCACATTTATGTTTGTGTTTTCATAATTTTTTGGAAGTTTTCATGTTTATTGTGCATTAATACGGACGAAAGAACAAGAACAGAGTTCGGTCGCACAATTGGACGTATTTCTGCCAAACGGAACTATGTGAATTAAGACAGTTAGTTAGTTAGTTAATTTATTTAACGACGATCAGCATCTAGGCTATTTACGTCGGGGACTAGGCAATTTTAAATTTTTAAATTTAGTTTCTTGAAGAGTTTTAAAATTTCTGTTACTACCATTGGACTATCTGAACACAAAGGGTGCATATTAAGAGGGAGGGAACTTCGAATTTTGATACGTGTGGCATAGGTTTTAGGGCAAGAAAGTAAAATATGGTCGATTGTAAGGGGGGAGTGTTGACAAAGAGAGCATAAAGGAACTGGAGATTTTGAAATTAAATGAGAATGAGAGAAAAAAGTATGGCCGATTCGCAGTCTCGCAATTTGGACTTCGCAGGTGCGGTGTTTGTTGAAGGAGGTGTTATCATATGGCTTAGGTCTTCTTTGAAGTAAGTTTTTGTCGTTGTTCATCCAGTAGTCTTCCCAGGAATCATTGATGTGAGACTGGAGCGCTTTTTTCAAATCTTGTGGAGGAACGAAATGTGTGTGTAGAGGGGGACTATTTGGATTACAACAAGATTTGGCAATAATATCCGCTGTTTCATTACCGATGATTCCCGAATGACCCGGGATCCAAGCCATAATGATGTTATGTGGTGAATTTTGAAGTTGAGCAGAAATGTCAAAGAGAAGAGGGTTATCTCCTTGATTTTCTATGGCTGTAAGACCAGAGAGGGAGTCGGACATTACCAAAAATTTTTGAGGTTGCGAGAAAGTTATCGTTTTAGTGTACTTGACGGCTTCCAGAATTGCATAGAGTTCTGTTGTAAGAACAGAAGACAAAGGAGAGAGAATTTGTAAAAAGGACATATTTTCTTCAAGTTCAACAAAAGCACAGCCAGCACCATTTTCTGTCTTTGATCCATCCGTGTACAGCCGCCTATAACCATCATACTTTTCTAGGAAGTTGGAAAAACTAGTTTGTTGCTGTTGGACACTAATATCATTTTTCTTGACAGAGCTTAAAGAGGTGTCTATATTGATCATAGTCTGAAGCCAGGGTGGAAAAGGAGGAATTTCACATCTAGTTGTTAGCAACTGTTTGATGTTATGTTTTGACTTGAAATCATCAAGCATTGTAGTGACACATTTTGAAATAGTTTTAACAGTGGCCGTATCCTCTAATTGTTTGGAAAAAAGAGAAGAATAAGTGGGATGATTAGGGAGACTCATAACCTTGGCGATATAGCCTGCAAGTAGTCTTTGGCGTCTCCAATAGAGAGGTGGTTCCCCTGCTTCTGCGCAAATGGACAGAGAGGGGCTTGTTCTAAATGCCCCCAGAACTATGCGAAGTGATGAAGTGTGAATAGAGTCTAATTTTCTCAAATGAAAATCCGCTGCACTCTGGTAGATGAAACATCCATAATCTATGGTTGATCTGATAAGGCTTCTATATAAGGTGAGAAGAGTGATTCTATCGCTTCCCCAGGTTGTATTTGAAAGGTACTTTAATATGTTCATTCTTCGTTTACATTTAGCCACAAGATTTGAAATGTGGTCAGCCCAAGTCATTTTTTGATCAAAAATTAGTCCTAAGTACGTAACTGTTGTCTTGAAAAAGATTTGATTACCAGAGAGAAAAATTTTCGGGGGTTTTGGTAGTTTTTTCTTCCTGCTAAAGATCATTCCAACTGTCTTCTGAGGTGAAAAGCTGAAACCTGTTTTGTCTGCCCAATCTTGAAGTTTTTGTACACAGATTCGGAAGAGTTTTGTGGATATTCTAGGGTTTTTAACATTGAAGTAAATACAGAAATCGTCCATGAATAGAGATGTTTCGACTGACTTTGGAATGCATTCTAAGATTGAGTCAATTGCAATGGCAAAAAGCGTGCAACTCAAAACACTTCCCTGAGGAATTCCATTCAATAATTCGTGAATTTCAGAATAGATATTTCCTATTCTTACTCTAAAAAGTCTACGTTTCAAGAAGTTTGTGATCATAAAAGGAAGGTGGCCTCGGAAACCCCATTTATGTAGATTTTTGAGGATGTTGTATCGCCAAGTGGTATCATACGCTTTCTCTATGTCAAAGAAAATGGCGTATGTATCTAATCTTTTAAGAAAACCTTCTTGAATAGTACTTTGAATTTTAATGAGGTGATCGTAAGTAGACCGATTTTTCCGAGCTCCAGACTGGATGTTATTCCAAGCAGATTTTTGATTAAGAGTGTAGATGAGTCTCTTATTAATCATAGATTCATACAGTTTACAAAGGGTGGAGGTAAGCGAAATTGGCCTATAACTGGAAGGTTTGGTCTTATCTTTTCCAGGTTTTGCAATCGGAATAATAGTTGATTCAAGCCATTCTGTTGGGAACTGGTTTGAGCTCCAAAAGAGATTGAAGATTTTTAAAAGATATTCTTTGCAATAGGAAGGGAGATTTTTTATCATAAGATTATGTATCTCATCTGGTCCAGGCGCTGAGCTCTTCAAAGCACAGATAGCTTTATTTAGTTCCTTTAAAGAAAATTTCTGATTGTAAGGTTCTTGATTGTCTGAAGAAAAATCTAATTTTTCCTGCTCTGCCTCAATTTTATGTTGGTAGAATTTTTCGGAATAGTGAATATCGCTACTTACTGAGCTAAAATGTTCGGCAAGTTCCTCAGCTATTTGCTGTGGGTCCGTCAGAAATTCTCCCGTTCTAGATTCTAGAGATGGAATATGGGTCTGGTCAGGTGATCCAGTGAGTTTTTTAATTTGAGACCACACTTGACCACAAGTTGTATGTGAATTTATAGACTGGACAAAAGTTTTCCAACTTGAGGCTCTGCTAGATTGAACTGTTCGGCGAGCTATTGCTTTAGCTTTTTTGTATTGAATTAAATTTTCAATTGTAGGATGTTTTTTATAGGTTCGAAGGAGTTTTTGCCTCTCTCTAATTGAGTCTCTACACTGATCGTTCCACCAGGGAACGGGAAATTTTGAAATTTCTGTGGAAGTTTGAGGAATGGAGACGGCAGCAGCGTGTAGCATTTGATCAGAGAGATGAGAGAGCATATCTTGAGGGCTTTGATTATTCTCAGGGTTTACATTAATCGAATTCTTGAACAATTCCCAATCAGCTTTATTTACCACCCATTTTTTCTTCTTGGTTCTAGGTGTCTCAGGACCTATTTTTATGAAAATGGGAAAATGATCTGATGAACATAAATCATCATGAACCCTCCATGTTATTGTGGGGGCAACATTAAGAGAGCAGAGAGAGAGATCAATGGCAGAGAAAGAGCCTGTGGCAGAGGAGAGGTGGGTGGGCGAGCCATCATTAAGTAAAAATGTGTTGCTGTTATCTATAAAAGATTCAATAATTTTTCCTGTAAAACTCGAATGGTTTGAGCCCCACAGAAAATTGTGGGCATTGAAGTCTCCGCAAAGTATGTATGGAGCAGGGAGTTGGTTATGGATATTTTCTATGTCTTGCATGGTTATTTTTGCATTAGGTGGAATATAAATAGAGCAAATTGTCATCAGCACATTGAGAGTAACCTGAATTGCAACTGCTTGGAGATTGGTGTTCAGAGGAAGCAGCTTGTGCTGATAACAGTCTTTTACTAAAATCGCAACACCATTACAAGCCCTGTTTCCTTCAAGAAAATCTTTCCTGTGTATTTGGTAGCCTTTAATATTGTACATGTGTCTTTGAGTAAGCTGTGTTTCTTGTAAAGTGATAGCGAATGGATCATGGTCTCTTATAAGCTTTCGTAATTCAGCGCGCTTTTGGATAGCGCTGTTTAAATTCCACTGGAGTAATGTTGGCATGGAATTTTACAAAAATTTTGTTGACCTTTAATCTGATGCAGCATGTAATGTGGTAATAAGACGAGATAATCTTCCTTTAATTTCTGGAGGAAGGGAATAAGTGATTGAGCTTGAAAGAACTTTTATGAAACCCTGAAAATCATCTGTATATTTTCTAATCATGGGAACAGGCTTTCTCTTCCCTTTTATTTCTTCCAGCAGGAGTAAAAGCACCTCCGATTCGATCTCAAAGTTATGCTTCTCAACAGCTTCCGAGATGGCATGTTGCAAGGTGCAGTGTGAGGTAAAAGGTTCCTCATCAGAAGATTCAGAGAATGAATCTATTTCCTGTTGAGTGGTCAATTGTTTCTTATTTTGTTTTTTAGAGTTAATTTTTTTCCGCGATTCGACGGATTCTGGGGATGAGCTAGATTTTCTCTTCTTGGGAACATCTGTAGTTTGCGAAATCTCGCCAGTAGTATCCATAATTAAATTTGTTTCCTCCTCTTGAATATTTGAAATTCTGTCCGAAGATAAATCCTCGGTTGAATCTCTGGGGTTCTGAACAATGTGAGAAGCATTGTGTTGTAAATCTTTGTGGAGAACAGCCGTGGAGGGGAGATCAGTATTATTGGAATGCGAGACGATTGAGGAGGAAACCTCTGATTGAGGAGCATCAGATTGGGGTTCATCAACTGGATGAGTTTGAGGAGATTTTTGCTGAGACGGGATGGTTTGAGAAGTACTACTATGTGAAGGATTTTTAGATGAAATCTCCAATTCCCGTGTTTTGACTGTTTCAGATTGAATATTAGCAATTCTTGTATTGATGTTTGCGCCAGTTCGCGATGTTTGTTTTTCAGTCGTGTTTATTGGTTTTGTATCTCCAAAAGTTAGGAATATCTTTATTTCTTCGCCATTATGGTTAATGATTACTGAGGGGGGGAGCTGGATATTTTTTGCCTCCCTTTTGACATAAATTTGTCTACGAAAAGACAGAACATGAGCAAACATAGGATCTTTAAGACCTGTAGAAACGCTCTGCATCTGAGAGGTTGGTGTAACAAATTCAGAGACAGCGTTGATGAGTTTTTGATTAGGTAATGTAGGAATGACATTAGAAAATATTAATCTGACATCAGGATTAATCATTCTTCGGATAACCAATGGGCCTTCTTTCGTGTGTATGATCTTTTGAGCAGTTTCATCTACGGATTTCCTTGACTTGAAATAGATACAAATTCTATTAAAGGAAATTCGAGATGCATACAAGATCTCACTAGGAGAGACGAATTTACTAATTTGTTGAAGGTACTCCAAAAGAGGGATGGAATCATGGGCTGGAATTATTACAGCGTGTTCTTTAGTAATTGAGGGGGCTGTATCGGCAACAGCATGAGCAAAAGAGAGGTTGGGTTTGATAAGGTTATTATTATTATTTTGATCACCTGTTAAGTTGGTAGCAGGGACATGGGTGATGTTGTTATTCTGAGAGGTAGAGATTGAAGGAGTTACATCATTGGACAAAGGACTCAGCTGAGAGGACGTTGGAGACGACTCATTCGTGGAATTTTGGGAAACAATGCATGAAACAGCTGTTTTAAAGTTTTTCACTTTTCCCTTCTTCATAATGGAGCTTGGAAAGCAATTAGTTCAAAAATACAAGAGATCTTTCAGTCACTCCACATAATTGCCGAAGTAAATGGATGAAAAGAAGCGGCTTCAAAAACCGAACACGGTTCTACAAAAAATGCGGGCACAAAGCATACATAATTATCTGAAAATACTAAAAAACCGAAGAGCAAATCAAACTCGTATAAGAATTGATGTCCCACCTCGAATTAAGACATGAAGTCTGAGACCCATCAGGATATATACATAGTAGGGCTCGCGCCCTGATGCACATAGTTCCATTTGACAGATGTACGTCCAATTTAGACTTACGGGATTTGCAAGGGAAAACAAAAACCAACGTCAAAAAAGTTGAGAAAAAACAGAGGTTCTCATTTTCTATTATTCCTGTTTAGATTTATATATATATGAGTCGCTTTTACAGCGCTCTTTGGCGCTTTACGACGCCTAATCGCCACAAAGCTCGGTCTTCCCACAGGTCATCAGGGAGTTGACAATCTCTCATCTCATTTAACACCCCCTGTCGCCAACCTCTCACTGGGCGTCCCCTACGTCTCCTCCCAGGAGGAACCCTATCAAGCATCTTTTTTGGCAGCCTCTCTTCCGTCATCCTATTGACATGACCATACCAAACAAGTTGTTTGGTCATGACGTCGAACACGATGTCATTTTCGACTTCCATTATCTGACGCACTCTATCATTACGGACCCGTCCTCTCCTAGAAATTCCTGCTGACCTTCTCCAGAAATCCATCTCCGTTGCTCTTAGCATATCCTGTGTCTGTTTCTGTTTAGATTTACATCGTTAAAATATTGCATGGATAAATAGGGAAATATTTCATAAAATATTCCTGGAAGTTCTTGCAGAGTTGACTACGTACAGAAAGGAAAAATCCAGGCAAGTTTTGAGAATTGCCGTAGAGTAGTTTTCTACTTAAAAAATAAAGTGTGGCAGGCAGTCTGCAACGTCACAAACCGAGATGCGAGGTTGCAGACTTACACCGCGTCGATATTTTCACCGTATTCAGACATAAAATTTGAATGAGGAAGTACAGTGGATATCGGATATAACGACATCGGTTATAACGACATATCGGGCATAACGACGTAAACTGGTCGGTCCCGGCTGAAATCCCATTCATTTAATGTATTTATGTATCGGTTATAACGACATCGCATATAACGACATATCGGTCATAGCGACGGAGTTTTCGCGTCCCAACAGATGTGGTCATCGGTTATAACGACCTGAGCGACAGCAACAGAGGCCGAAGAGGAGAGGATCTCGTTTCCAGACGCCCTAGAAGCCATCACAACTGTTCAAAAATTCCTAATTTTGAACCCAGAACGGAGCGATTCCACTTTCTCACACTTTACGCTCGGCCCATAGAGCGTTACAAAAAGGGTACGCGAACACAATTGTGAAGCAAGAAAAAATCACGGACTATTATTCAAATTAGAAGTTCTATACTTCTTCGGTATTGCGCATATGTATTGCAAACATAATGTAGTGTGTAGTGCATGTATTCTCAATATTATAAAATACCTTGTTTTTACAAATTCAAACAAAGTGTTTTAATCAAAATTAGTCATAGAATAAAAAAATAAAAAAAAATAAATGAATTAAATAAATATTCAATTCAAATAAAATTAGATAAAGCTAATAAACAAAGGTGTTACTAAAGAGATAATGAATCAGCAGCAAAATTCACCGGGCCCTGGAATCCCACCTACAGCACAGCCTTGTTCTCAGCTCTTTAACATAGGGTACGTGCGTAAAAATTCCACTATCGGTTATAACGACTATCGGCTATAACGACCGAATATGGCTGGTCCCTTCAAGGTCGTTATATCCGATATCCACTGTATATTTAAATGCTCCCTTCCTCATCTCGTCCATGGCACGTTACAGCACGACATTATTCTTACGAGTCTGTTTTGATTCTCTAACGTTAGAGGGGACTTCTATTTACACTTGAGTCGTCGAAAGCATGGATTTATTTGTGGAACATGGTTCACATGGAAATTGAGGTACGCCCTTGCGCCAATGGGGTGACGATTTGGCACTACTGTAACTTGAGGATGGTCATCCCTCATTAGCCAACGTTGTTGGGCTGGAGTCTTGGGGATGGACTGGAAAATCATCTTGCAGAACAGATCGATTTCACTTACATGGATTGCTTCACCCCGCCTTTAGCCAATTTGTTCAGGACTGCACTTGCATTGAATCACTACCTGACGACCGGCACATTCTTGATTTGAAATCTTACAAATTCTGTAAAAAAATGAGAAAACGAAATCATTTTTATTGACGATGATGGTTTTGCCTTTTGGGCCCAGATTTTTGATGCAAACGCAAACAAGCCTTTTTACATAACATTTTGGCAAGGAAAAGTGATGCTCAATATTGTGTGGATATTATTTTCCAAACAAGATTCGAAACTGAAAAGTTAGATATGAGTAATTGTTTTAACATGCCGATATCTATTTTACTGCGGTCTGCGATGCGTAAAGGGATCTCTCTGAGGACACCACTATTTTTACGTAAGGACTATTTTTGCCTATTTCGACGGAAAAAATACATAGTACATGGTTCATATTTAGCAAGAAGATTAGACGAGAAAAGATAATACGGTTCATAGAATTTGATTTTCCTGGTTTTAAAGAGGAGGTCAAATGAATGAAACAAATGTTTTCATATAGGTAAAATCTGAGTCCAATTAAATCATATTTATTCATCGTATTGGAATCGTGGTATAGCTTCACGTTTTCAGATAATAATACGCGCGTGGATAAATAACTGATATAAAATATTATTCTGGTCATATACTCATTTTTTGTATATTTGTAAACTGTTAAAAGACTTATCAGCAAAATGCTGATGAAAATAACGGCATAAATTTATTCTTCTGTATTCAATATTAAATACTGAAATTAAAGCTCCTCGTTCTAAGCATTTGAAGGGTGTTAGATTTGTTTCTGCTACACTGGAAAAAAAAACATACACACATTGGATCTAGAGTCCAGACTCTTAAAAACATCGACAAGAAAAAATACTCTTGATTCAATCGGATTTTTGCTTAAATCAAGAACCAAGCCTCTTAATTTGAGCGAATTTCCTTTTGATTTAAGCGAAAATCTGATTGAATCAAGAGTATTTTTTCTTGTCAATGGTTTCAAGAGTCTGGACTCTAGATTCAATGTGTTAGTTTTTTTTTCCCCCAGTGCGTATGACTGTAAATGATTTGATAAAAACTCGATCAATAAACGCAGTTCCTTATACGTTGCTTCAAGATTTTCATTCTTAGAAGATTTTCAGAAGACATTCTGAGTCTTTGGAGATGGGTTTGGGTAGTTTCGGTACCGCATCGACACCGAGAGCATTTTGGAGGAATCTTGGAAAAAAGGCTCGGTGCCCTGTTCACCGGACCCTTCACCGCTCGGCAAAAATAGATACGCTTTCCTAAATATCAAGAGACCATGTCGCTTAAAAATAGACCTGTCTGCTGAACGAGCCTCTTGAGTCTTGACGTTAAAATACGACCACGACTATTTTTTCAGAGGGATCAAAAATACACCTTAACAAGACTTCACTTGAATGCTTCAGCGCGGACTAGTCGATAATGACATCGAAGAGCACGTGCGACCGTGCGTTGCTGCGCTAAGGAAAAACGCTGTATACAGGTATACGATTCTTAGAAGTTGGCAACACTGTTTGGTTTTTCCTTCATGTAAATGCATTAAATGAATGAAAGCATCGTTTTGCCGTGCAAAAGAATAGCCCTCGCAAGTATCTCGCTTTTTTCTTTAAAAAAAAAAAAAAAAAAAAAAAAATTATTAAAGTCCTGAAATCCACAAGTTGTTGATGGATTGATCAACTTGATCGCATTTAGCAAAAAGAACCAGCGCGATTACAGTGTTGTAAAAATGTTGTTTTTTCATAATTTTCTTAAAAATCCCCCAGAATAGCAAATCTATATATTTAATATCCTAAGGCCTTTTTTGGCCTCCAACAGTTTGTGCTAATTCGATCTCGGAAACTACTGGACCGATTTTCCTCGGATTTGTTTTAAATTAAAGCTCTTAGGCTGTAGACGTGCCAACATCCCTTGGTTTTTCGATTTGCGCGACCGACGTTGCAAAATTTACCTCGCTTTGATAACGACATATTTGCATTTTTGACGCTAGACAGTTTGTGCTAATTCGATCTCGGAAACTACTGGACCGATTTTCCTCGGATTTGTTTTAAATGAAAGCTCATAGGGTCTAGATGTGCCAAGACCCCTTCGTTTTTCGATTTGCGCGACCGAAGTTGCAAAATTTACCTCGATTTGATAGGTAATGTAGCATCGCATCCATGATATTAGACTCCATGATCACCTGTATAATGTTCGGTTGATCATCACGTCTAAGATCTTGGACTCCATGCTCACTTTAATGAGGGATAATTTTTTAGAAAAATCGAAGTGAGCACAGCGTCCAAAATTGTGGGATGCAGGTATTCTTTGACAACACATGAGCATATGGTCCACAAATTTATTAAGACCATTTTTGTGAAATAAAGACGATAAAAAGTGTTTTTCTTAAAACATTTTGCATTGGTTAGTTTAGGTTAGGTTAGATTGGGTTAGGTTAGGTTAGGTTAGGTTAGGTTAGGTTAGGTTAGGTTAGATAAGAGAAGTATACGATTTTCTATCATGAACTTTAAAACTAGGAGACGTCTACTTGCTATTGGACTCCATGCTCAAGCAAAGAAGTGAAAAGTTTAGCGATGAACATGGAGTCCAAGATCTTGGACGAGATGAGCAGGCAAATATATCAAGGGTGAGCATGGAGTCCAATATCATGGACGTGATGCTACATAATCATTTGATAACGACATATTTGCGTTTTTGACGCTGGACGAGTCATATGGTTGGGGGACCTCCCACCCTCTGATTTTCCGTTTCCCTCTCCACGTAAACCCATCCCTACCTGCTCACAACACGTGTCACCCTTCTACCCTAGCATGGGTCCTACGGCAGTTTCACTCATGTCGGGGGTCGGCTCATGTCTTCTTCCAAGAGAATTGGTGATTTATCTTCACCCTTTCGCACCGTTACATTTTCAAAAAGTGTTCTGATTTTCTTTTCCAGGAGTGTTATTTATTTTTCAAGGTTGTTTCTTTTTCTAAAAGTAGGTAATTTTTAGTTTCCTATTCTTTGTTTTTGAATTTATCATTTTGCCTCCAGGAAAACCTCTAAGCACTGGTAGTAGCAAAATTTGGCTCGCGAAGCGAGCCAACAGTTACTCGCGGAGCGAGTAACTGGGGGTCCAGGGGGCTTGCCCCCGGCTAGCGGCGCAAGCGAGCGCAGCGAGCTGAAGCAGCTAGTAGTTTTTATTTCCCCCAAAAATTCTAAATTTTAAAGGGAAATGATTGCGTACATGTTAAAACCGTACACATAATAAGTATTTTTACAAGATTAGAAAAAGTTGCGCAATTTCGAAAACACCGTGATCGCGCTGGTTCCTTTCTGCTAAATGTGATCCAACTATCAACTCGTTCTCCAAAATAATAATGCCTGTGATAAGGTAAAAATCGGTCGCAATTTATTCGAATAATTTTACACCCACCAAATTTTCGTAAAAAAATCGATTATATTGGTGAGTCACCTTGTCGCGCCCAAAATGAAATGAAACAAAAACAGCGCTGCCGCCTTTCCAGAATCGCCACTGGTCCTACTTCCTTTTCTATAATTTTTCCTATGAATTATTTCCATATCACGCTGTGCGCAATTTTGGATTCCTTCTGTTTACCTCTCCAGCCCCTTTTCTCTAGGCGACCGGGAAAAATGTGTATCACACCCTGCTTTGGAAAAAAAAAACACATTGGATCTAGAGTCCAGACTCTTAAAAACACCGTCAAGAAAAAGTACTCTTGATTCAATCAGAATCTAGCTTAAATCAAGAACCAAGCCTCTTAATTTGAGCGGATTTCCTTTTGATTGAAGCAAAAATCCGATTGAATCAAGAGTCCTTTTTCTCGTCAATGTTTTCAAGAGCCTGGACTCTAGATCCAATGTGTTTTTTTTTCCAGTGTTGTCTATAATTTTTCCTATGAATTATTTTCATATCACGCTGTACGCAATTTTCGATTCCTTCCGATGTTTACCTCTCCACCCCCTTCCTCTATACTGGAACTCAGGATAAAATTACATTAAGAATACTTTAGAAGATAAGAATAAAATGTACAATGATAAGATGAACAATATTGTATCAAAGCCACCCCCTCACCCACACCCCGACGTAATGCCAACAGGCGGTTCCGCGGTCTCGATATTATGGATATAGACTAAGACTAGACAATTAGGATAAATTATAAAATTAAGATTCTTCAACTGTACGAATGTATCTTTAAACTATAGAACTTCTAAAAAAAAAAAAAAAAAAAAACCCTTTCTCTAGGCGAGCGGGAAAAATGTGTATCACACCTTGAGGTATCGATCCCCCTAAGAAACCAGCGAGATGCGGGGACGGTATAGATATCTCCAATATCGGATCGGATACGGAGGAACTGGCCGACTTGGACGGGATTAGCCGAGAACCTCGGACCGGTGCATCGCGGTGTGCGGCCCCCCCCCCCCCCCCGACCGGAGCGGAGGCCCCCGTTAATATTTGACCGGGTTTCCGCGGATCATAGCCCATCTTGGGGCATCTCGCTGCGATTAGACGCCCCCCACCCACCCGGCCCCGGGCTTGTCTGCGAGGGAAATTCCATTAACCGATATTGGAGCTCCAAGCTTGACTGCGGAGAATCCGCCTCCGATTGCCGCCCGTCAACGTCTCCGCTAACTGGCTTCTTACCCGAGAGCAGTTTTCTGCTGACCGGGTCATCTTCCGAGTTTGAAAATTTCATTGGTTAATTTTCCGAGTCTTCCGAGGAAGTATAAAAACAAGACGACGCACGCGACGGTTCCAACGTTAAGACGGCGGAGAGCGTTCACCGTAGCACCTCGTCAATATGTAAAAGTGGTTATGCGCGGACGGAAGAGAGCGCTGCAAGACGCCATTGAACTAAACGTAGAGCGTAACTTAGGAAAATCGAAAACACAGGAAAAAGCGGAAACAAGGCTAAAATACAAAATATAAAGGCAGGACGTTTCGGTACCTTACGGCACCATTATCAACTGCAAAAAGAATTAAAAACAAAAAAGAAAAAATTAAAATAAAAACCAGCAAACGGCGTTACATAGTGAAATTGGTAAATGAGACTGCAGTGATAACAGAATGAATGTTGAATGTTATCACTGCAGTCTCATTTACCAATTTCACTATGTAACGCCGTTTGCTGGTTTTTATTTTAATTCCTTTTTTATTTTTAATGCTTTTTGCAGTTGGTGCCGTAAGGTATACCGAAACGTCCTGCCTTTATATTTTGTATTTTAGCCTTGTTTCCGCTTTTTCCTGTGATTTCGATTGTCGTTTCTGTTTCGGGCTGCATTTAACCTCGGAAACATACATACATATATACAAGAAATGTCTTGTCATCATAGAGTAAATAAAAGGGTACTTTGTACCCAAAAATGTTTCTAAAACTACGACGACAAAAAATTTGAACGATACTTGAGTCATTAAATAAAAGTACGTTGCGGAGTTTTAAATTGTAAATATATTAATTTCTCAAAGACAAGCCTACAGGCATTACATAAAGTGGACAAAATAGGAGAAAAAAGGTAGGACTCGAGAAAAAGAGAAGGAATTCTAACAAAAAGAGGTGATTCAAGGGAAGAAGCTGCGCTGCGATAGAAAAGAAGCATCAGGGAAAGAAGCTGAGAAAAAGCTGGTACCCCTTCAATTCGGCAATTTGAATGCGAATATCACTTCCAACTATGCAAAATCATGCTGAAATCTAGAAACGCCGTGAACAACTTCAAGAGTTCAAGACCTGTCTTATCGCACTCTGCGTCTTATGCATCGACCTTTCCTCCGCTTGATATAATAGAAAATGCAAGTCTTTGCCACCCTCCACTTGTCACAGCCCCTAGTTCATCATTGGTCACATTGTTCTTCCTTCATGACTCATGAGGAGAGTTGTCAAATCCCGGAAGAAATACTGACTTTATTCATCAATCGATTTTAAAAATTATTATTAACAAAATCGACTGTATCGAGCCAAATGTGATGGGATATTCAATGGACAAATCGCACGCTATTACGATAAATCGTGTACCCAATTAATTGATGAATTATTAATGGAATTTGCTTACTTTTGACCGTCTACGGGAAAAACGTCATAAGCAGTGGTGAGGCGTGAATGGTGAATGATCGATTATCGATATTTCCCCGTATGAATCTGTGGTAAAGAATCGATTATTAAGGTGTGCGTGCGAACATCCTGTTCATCGACCCTATTCCATAGGTTTAAATGGCCGATCAATCGATAAATCGCGAAGCACGCCACGCCACGGGTCCTAGGGATGCCTATTCAAAAAGGAGCAAAACTTTTGGCATAACGACTGAACTTCGGTTTATATTGAACACCGAAGTAATCAGTTATCAGGCTTGGACTGGCCATAAGGCCAATCTGCCATTGGCAGATACGCCCCCTTGGTGCGCCAAACACGCGCCCCTCTGACAGATAGCAAAATAAGAAGAGAAAAAAAATTACGACCGAGAATATATGCTAAAAATTTCTTAAATGAACGGAAGAAGAGAGAGTTAGGAGTAAAGAAAGGGGCTTTCACTCATAATAGTGGCGAACAGAGGTCCAAGAACTACTCTTTGAAGCATAAATACTTTTCTGTGAAATTTTCACCTTTTTGTCGACATACAGGCGCTTTATCATCCCCTTCCTTCATTCGCTCTGTGTAACTCCCTTAGAAGCGAAGATCTGTTCGATTTTTAGACATACGCACGCTTTGTAGACCTCTCGAGAGGCCTTTAAACATATTTCTTCCTTTTCAAAATGACTATTGATTTGGACATACCATAGCATATCTCAGGCAAACATAACCCTCATTAATCTCGAAATTCAAAAATAAGAGGCATCTAAAGTGTAAACGCGATATGAGGATTCGCGCAAGGTGGATGTCACCATTGCATATGAAAAATGTAAGACACGATGGCGTGAGTCGTGAACTCGTAATACTCTGCTCTACGCTACTAGTTTGAAGCTCCACTACGAATAAGACAAACGCAAACGAGCACAATATGGAAATAAAGCGAGGGAAAGGATGCGAGTCTCCGACGGCGCAGAGATACAACTATTCGTACTTGATGGACATGCGTGCTGCATCTGAAAAATTGAAGGCGCGACGACGCGAAGCGTGAGTTCTCAATGCTCTGAAATATGCTGTCAATGACGTTGTTCGGATTCGGAAGAAAAGTTAAAAAAGAGGCCCGAACACATCTCACTTTCCTTCGGCTGTGTTACTCACGTAGTGCTTGAAGCACCATTACGAATAAGATAGACGCAAACAAACTCAATATGGAAATAAAGCGAGGGAAAGAATGCACGTTTACGACTGTGCAGAGATACAACTATTCGTACTTGATGGACACGCGTGCTGCGTCTGAAAAATTGAAGGCGCGACGACGCAAATCGTGAGTTCTCAATGCTCTGAAATATGCTGTCAATGAGATGTTGTTCGGATTCGGAAGAAGAGTTTAAAAAGAGGCCCGAACACATCTCTCCTACCTTCGGCTGTGTTGATACTCGTCCTTTCTTCTTTCTTCGGGTTCTTGTTTGATTCTTTTTTAAGATGGATTTGCAGACCCACATCTTAAGCTTGTGTAAAGCGCAGCACTGGCTCGGTCCTTTTGGGAATAATGATGCTTGGATGCGTCTAGTAGCTTTAGTTTTGTTTTCTTTAATTTCAGAAGTCCGTCGGTTACTTCGATGGGTTCAATTTTGCAATTTTACTCTGCACAATTAATAAACTTTGAACCTGAAAATAGCGTAAATTTGTGCTGTTTCGCCAAAATTTTCTGAACCCCTCACCACGTAGGAGACGCCCTACCGGAAATGTCACAATACACCGCGCGAATCAGCCAAGGGTCTACGCCCTCAGATGCGAGCCAGTCCGACCCTGTCAGTTATGGTAACCGAATTTCAAGTAGTGGAACCAGGTTCGGTTTCTATCGTAATCTGAGCCAAAAATCTTAGGTGATCAATAGGAACCTGACATTTTTTCTCCTTAATGGATGCCATCAGAACAAAGTAGAGGGTTAAAAAAACATTACGGGACAAAAAAAAGCCTAAAAATTTCGAACTAAACGTAGTTGAAGGTTTAAAGTACAAAGTTCTAAAAATGTATTTCAGAGAAACCAAATTGATAAGAATATCTGGGATACGGAATCGCAGGATTTGAATGTAATTTAACGTCTTCGCCTAAAAATGAGCTGAGCCTCCCGCGACTTGTTTCATATAGCGCTTTACAGAGCATTGTACGTCAAAATCTCAAAATCAGATTTTTCCACTTAACTCATCAACAAAAATCGCTCTAATGGAAATTTTACATTGGCGGACTAAGATATCGTGGGCGGCCTCATTTGAGGAAATGTATCCAACAATGCTTTTGAATTTTTACCCGTGTACTTCCTCCTAAGAGAAAGTTTCCTCCGCCCACGAATTTCATCCTGTAACTCAGGAGGAGGAAGTTAAATTGGAATTTCATCAGACCCATCTCCGATGGTCGGGTTTGATGTTTCTTTTGAACCGCAGAAGACTCCTTCGAGGGGTCAAAAGGTGAGACTGCAACGCCCTCCCTTGTTTCTATAATGGCTCGGCGGCTGAAGATGGGACCGAAAACCGGCGTTTAGAGTTTCAAAGTCGCGCGAAACACCAAAATTCAAAGTCTGGGAGCGATAATTACTGGAAGTCGCTATAAAAAGTCTGGGAAGAGCCAAGAAGTTGGGGGCAAAAGTCGACGGAAAATTACACCTTCCGCCGCGCAGGGTCGCGCGGGGGGCAAAGTTGCGTTAAAATTTCTCTTTGTAAGCGTTTTTCAAACCCTCCCCCGCCCCCCGACTCCGGCCCCCGTTTCAGCGGCAATGCTAATTTGCCATGCTATTAGAAGAGTTGCTAAGTTGTCGGCCCAACTTGCGCGGCTCTCGGTTCTTGGCGTTGCCAGTTGTGACCGTGTTTTTTCAAGTAAATGTTCACGCCAGGAAAAACTACGGATCATGCGAGAGGCGGGTTGGTTCCATTTTCATAAGTTGACTCTAGTCTGACAGGTCCAGGTCGAAAGAGCCAAAAAATGTGATAAAAAAATGAAAAAGATGATGCATTAATAATCTCGTAAGGAGCAGAAAGGAGACGAAGGGGGAAAATGTGATGAAGAAAAAGCAGACGAATAAGAGGAAAATGAAGAAAAGATTGAGAGGAAGGTAAAGAAAAAGATGGACTGGTTTAAGGTATAGAAGATGAAATGAAAGAGAAACATGAGGAAATAGAAGACAACGAAGGAAAAAAAGCGGAAGAAGATCTCTAATAATAAGAGAAAAGGGTGAAGAAAGCAAGAAACAGAAAAATATTTCCCTCCCTTCTCTTTTCCTATCTAGAGTCCCTTTGTGCGGCACTGGAAAAAAAATACATTGGATCTAGAGTCCAGACTCTTGAAAACATTGACAAGAAAAAATACCCTTGATTCAATCGGATTTTTGCTTGAACCAGTACGAAATCCGCTTAAATTAAGAGGCTTGGTTTTTGATTTAAGCTAGATTGTGATTGAATCAAGAGTACTTTTTCTTGTCGACGTTTTTAAGAGTCTAGACTCTAGATCCAATGTGTTTTTTTTTTTTTTTTTCCAGTGCAGTTTCAACTAATGAGTTCTCCCCGTACTCTCGATGTCTTTTTTGTCTATAGCTTTGTCTATTTCGATAATCTGCCGGAGGGGCTCGAGCGGAAATAGGGATACGGCGTTACGTCAGAGGGACGACGTTTTTGCGGACGAGACGCGAAACGTGGCCGGGTGCCTCAACGAGGTCACGGATCGATTCCCGATCCCGGCCGACGTCATCGACCCCCGCGCCGAAGGGCACCGGGGGGCACCGAGGGGCGTCAGAGGCCCACGAGCCTTAATTCGCGCTGGAAGATGGCGGAAAAACGTCATTAATGGAGCATCCGAGAGCCGGCCCGGACACTTCCCGATCCCGGGTGACCCAAATCGGTAATAGATGTCAGAACCATGTCCGGATCCGGTTCCCACGCCACCCCGCCCCCCCCCCGCCCCCACCCCCGCGCCGGTGCATCCATGCACGACCGCAGGGTTAAATATTTACCCCCGTGCTCGCTGCCCGCGAGCCCCCGAGGAGCCCGTCGATGATATTTCGTCGGCTTGATTTTTAACCGCGGTTCCTCATCCCCCGCTGGCTCGCTCGGGTTGTATATACGGGGTGATTCAGGGTTAAATGGACGTATTCCTGTCAAATGGAACTATGTGCATTATGACGTGAGCCCTGTTATGCATATACGTCCTTATGGGTCTCAGGGCTCATGTCTTAATCTACGTTGATCTGTTTGGCAGAAATACGCCCAAATAGAGTACCTTTATAGGGATAGGATGGACAACTCGAAAAATTAGAGGTTAGGTTTGATGTAGCTCTCATGATATTTCGCCGGCTTGATTTTTAACCGCGGTTCCCCATCCCCCGCTGGCTCACTCGGGTTGTCTATACGGGGTGATTCAGGGTTAAATGGACGTATTTCTGTCGAACGGAACTATGTACATTATGACGTGAGCCCTGTTACGCATGCATCCTTATGGGTCTCAGGGTTCATGTCTTAACCTACGTTGCTCCGTTTGGCAGAAATACGTCTAAATAGAGTACCTTTATGGGGAGAGGATGGACCAGGGCCGGATTGAGGGGCGGTGGCCACATGGGCCGCGGCCCATGGCGGCAAATCTAGGGGGCGGCAAATGTTGTAATTTTTTCAAATGCAGGTATCAAGAAAAAAATCTGATTAAGAAAAAAAATTACAAGTGAGAAAACGCGAACAAATCTCTCATTCCCTGAGAGTTAAAGTATAGTGATTTTTAATTTGTTCATCTTTCGGTGATACAAAAGACAGTGCGTTTCATTAGTCTAGTTGAGAGAGAAACCAAACATGCAATTTGGCCTGGGGCGGCGCGGCGCAGAGAGCAATGATGGCGAGAACTTGAGATGAAAAGGAGAAGCCCGATCGACGCACCGGTCAGCATGAAACACATATTACTGCCTACAAGACTCCATGAATACTTCACGCATTGCGTCAAACGTAGTTCAGTCAGCAGCGGTTGGCGTGAAACTCATAGTGCCTACAAGACTGCGTGAATACTTCACGCATTGCGTCTAAAAGCAGTGCGGTCATTTGGTCAGTAGCGTTCAGCGTGAAACGCATAGCTCCTACAAGACTGTAGGGATACTTCACGAATTGCGTCAAACACAGTGCGGTTGGCGCGGTGGCGTCATTAGACAACATTCATGTTTATTATCATATTCATAATTTTTTCGTTATTTCCTTATAAATGAAAGGCATTGTCCACACAGATATAGGTCTACGGACTTAATTTTCGAGCCAAGTTCCGTAAACTTTTACAAGTGTTGACAGGGATTTCGCAAAAAATGTGGTGATTGTGGTTTGCAAGTTTTTTAAGCTCTGGCCCTGTGGTCTAAAAAACTAGTAAAACTAGGAATCACTGATTCTGATTCATCCATAGGTGGAAGTACAAATCAACAGGGAAGCTGCAAGTGTTACTGGGGCCGTTCAAATATTACTTATAACGCACTCTCCCAGATATTTACCGCTCCCCCCCCCCCCCCTTGTAACGCACCCGTAACGCAGCCATATTTCACATTTTAGTGTATGTTCCAAAGGAAATACTATTTTTAAAAGATTGCCTTGGAGTTTTTGCCGCAAACCTCACCAAAAATAAAATAATTGAAGACAATTCCCCCACCACCTGCTCGTCTAAGGTTGCATTTTCCAACGATTTTCAGCGCAAATGAAGTTGTATCAACGACTGGAAAGGTAGCAACGGATCGGTTTCGCGCTTTTTCCAGCCCGGCATGGCGTGCTCGCAATCGTTTCCCCGCCCGCCACAATTCGAAAACGGGCGAAAAATACAACTCGACAGGGGAGCATATTGGAGTGTTGCTACGTCACACCCTTGCCGGATCGAATAATTATGATACATCCACCGCAACAATTTAATAACTCTCAAATTTCAGAAATTTCTCCTTCGTAGGTTTCGAAAACAAAATCTAACGTAAAATTTTGCCTCAATTATTCCGCTGATGAACTTGGTCAAGTTATCTAATGAAGAGAATAAGCTCAAGACTTCCCTACAACCCTCCCACGCTTTGCTACTGATCCGATGAGCACTGCATAGATTTTGGACGGCGGGAGTATTTCCGGAAGCAGAGGGCAACACCGGTGCTTACAGACGAGAAAGAACTGTTAGACAATTTTATGCACTAGATCTCAAGTATGGACGGGGGCACTTCGGGTTGCGCCATTGGAGGAGCGCCACCGGGGAATCCCTTGCCCTCATCATTTAACCCTTTTTAACAAACAAACTTCCTCGCTGAATCGTAATTCGTCTATTTATGGGTCATTTGCTCCGACTTCGCATCTCACAATTCCGAGCCAACGCTCCCACTGTGTGAGTGTGCCTCTGGGTCAGCTCCACGGCTGAGGAAAATTGGATTCTGCATACGTTACATCTTGCAACACTACCGACCGATATGCATACTGGCCAAAAAAAAAAAAAAAAAAAAAAAAAAAAACCTCCGTTCTTGACCGAGTATCGTAACTGAGATCATACCAACACTCGTCGCCTCGGTGACTTTAGCTTTCGATCAGTTTGCCTTCAATTTTCAGTGTAGACAATACGAGCTCCCAAGTGGTCGAATAGTGGCATTTCTCACAGACGCCACGATTACATCGGGGAATAAGAGGGAGTAGCGGTAACTTCAGCTCACTATCGAGTAGCCTTCATCTTTTTGTGTAGGCAACACGAGTTCCCACGCGTTCAAATAGTGGTAGCAGGTAGCACTCTTAGATGTCACGACTGCTCGCGGCAAAAAGTTGAATAAGATTTCACCGAATCTGGAGCGATAAATTTGGCTTTTTAGTGTAAAGGCTCCCTGACTTCCCCGTTAATTTGTGTCCTGTTTCGTGTTTATACTTGAGTTTTGAGGGTTCCTGTACGTAAGCCTGCTCTCTTTAGATTTAGGATTCATGACCCATGCTTCAATACCACGTGTTAAGTGTGTGATTTTAGGACATTTTTTGTTACGACGTATATGTTCATTTTAAATCAAAGTCTGCTCCGGAGATATACGTTATGAGAAAAAAAGCACGTTGTTCTGCACTGGTCGTAACACTAGATTCAAGTATAACCATACTATTTGGTTAAAGTGTAGCTGTGCCCTCGAATCATGCAATCGTATCCTCGCGGTTTTGAGATTTTCTATATTCCGGTTTAGTTCAGGAGCTTGGTTGCATAAACCGAAGAAAGGGTGCCGAGAGTACGGTCATACAAATTAGGCAAGGCTGCGGCCGGTACAGAACACAAACTCAATACAAAGCCAGATGGCATCACTTTGAGGCCGGGAAGCGTCTTTCCGGTGGTGTCGTTGCGCACTGACCAAAGGGGCCAGCTATACATTTAAAAATGTCCGTGTTTATGGTTACTTTGGATTCCTTTGAGTTACTTTTTCTTTCGGTCAGATCAACGAAGAGGGCTTGGTTGATTGACAGAATTGTTGGTTAAATCGACCGAAACCATTTAGGTTACTTCCAAGGTGAGTGAAACGTAGGTGTGCTCTTCCTGACCCTTTCGGTCAGAACTTGGCTTTCGGTTCTCGCCGCACGGTGGATCGAGTCAATAGGGGAAGTCGGACAACATTTGGAAACTTTTAGTGCTTATAACGGTGTTTATAAAAAACTTTAAGGTTCTAAAAGTGGTTTCAATGGTTTCTTCGTAAAACCCCCTGCTGTAAGCACCCCTTTTAAACTGTGAAATTTAAACTGTGACGAAATTAACATAAAAATTTGCAGTTTTAGTCAAAAATTTTATGTCCGACCTGTATTATTGACTCGTTTCACTGTGCGTCGCTGGAGCTGTGGCGCAAAATTTGAATTTTAAGAACTTTGTGGTCTTGGCCGAAACAAATATGACCAAACAAATCATGTTGATAAAACACACTGAAAGCAAATGAATTTTCATTCTTGAAGAATTTTCTTGCACTGAGTTTGTTCGTTTTTATAAAACTCATGGATGAAAACGAAATAGGACACAAATAAACGGGCAAGTCAGAGAGCTTATACCCATTAATAGCTGAATTCACCGCTCCAAATTCGATGAAGTCGGATCCACCTTTTTCCCGCGGGTAGCCGTGACATCCGTGAGTGATACCACTATTCAACCTCGTGGGAACTCGTGTTGCCTACACTCGAAACTGTAGGCAAATCGATAGTGAGCTGTAGTTACCGCTACTCGCCGTTACCGGATTTCCAGCATTTGTTGGACATGCTGGATGAGCATCAGGAAACATATGAAATTGCTGATTTAACATTTTTTAGTTGAGAAAAGTGTCCGACATGTTTCAATGTAGCTTTTACAAAAAAAAAAAAAAAAAAAAAAAAAAAAAAAAAAAAAAAAAATGCTAACTTAACTACCTTCGTGATTCCTCATTTGAAACATGCCGGACACATTTTTAACAACTTAATTTTCGAATCAGCAGTTAACTTTTTCCGTGATTTCGTGGATTTAAACTCGTGAAAAATCAGAAAACGCGGCAACGTGGATCGGCAGTTGTTTCCGTGTAAATATTCGATGAGGTTGCAGGAGCGGCGCGGAGAGGCGCGCTCGCTGCGGACCCCGCCGCTGCTGTTGGAACCGCTCGATTGAAAACTATCGCCAATATCCGCTCCTTAATCGGGGTTTGATTTCGGAGCCGATATGCAAACACCTATACAGCTCCCCGCGCCAACGGGAGTCCGGGGGGCGGGGGCGTTTGGAAACGAGAGCGAGCCGAATGTAATCGCCCGGTGGGGAAAAGACTCCTCGGCATGTTTACGAGGTCCTTGTCGCCCTCCCCCCCCCCCCTTTCGCGTCTCCCGCGGTGAGCTTTGAGGAGCCATTTTTTAGCCTTTCGTCTTGGCCTTTCAATAACAGTTCACCTTCGATTACAGCCCAGTTGCCGCCCTTCTGCCGTGGGTCTCCGTCCCCAAATTTTAAAATCTCTGGTCGATAAAGCTTCTGTAAAAAATGATGATACTTCATTCCCATACTGAGGATGAGGTCGGGTCAACTTTGATTATTAGTTCAAATAAAGACTTGACTAAATTTTCCTATTGCTAAAAAAAATTTGAAGTCGAGAAAAAAGTTTTTGAGTATAAAAGTAAGCGTTGAATTTTATCGCTGATATTAAACATTATGGAGGCATGAAACGTCAATTTACGTTTTCTGCTGCGTTAGATCTTGATGTTGCAGTGCTCTCAAAGACTCCATAATTCTAATCAACTTTAAATTATCTGCTTATCCTCCAAGTTGAAGTTTCATTTGACTCTATCTATGAGTCAATGAACTCCACTTCTAAAATAGGAGCACAATATTATTAATATTAGCAGTGTACGCAGAATTGACTCTTTGAAGAAACCCTAAACAAATTACAATGTTTTCGATCGGATTTTAGCAAGTATTCATTTTGGATGGAATTACTCGCCGCCCTTGGATATTGCATTCCTTCTCGGTTTAAATACACTTAAAACAAATGTTAATAACATTTTTTTAAAAGTAACTTTTTGCTCTTTCAAAGTAATTTATTCTACGCAAAGGAAGTAGGTATTCTCGACTTAAAAGAGGGAATGAATATATTTTCTTCAATCAATGTTTATTAAACCTATTTTTTTTTTGTTTGAATGAGGGGACATTCTCATTTGAACTGAGATGAACATAGTCACATTTTGGGAACAATGAGTTAGGGGTAACTCTGAGATCAAACAGCCGAATATGTCCTCCTATCAAAAATTTAAAGTCGGTAAAAATGTTTAGAATGTGAAAATAGGTGTTAAATTATATCTCTTCCATTGAGCCTTGTGCAGAGGTATAACACTTCAATGTTAGTTTCCTTGGCTCGAACATGGGCATAGTCTTTTTCTTTAAAACTCGGCGTAAATTGATTTTAATTGCCCCCCCCCCCCAAAAAAAAAAAAAAATTATGGATGATTTTACTTACACTTGAGTCAACCCTTGATTGAAAATAAATCCCACGTGAACAAATTGTCAATGAACGGAGGTACATACAAAAGTGACGTATGACGTAGCGGTTTATTTCCCAAGACGTGGCAACAAGGGCACTAAAGTTGTGCTTTAAGCAATATTCTCCTTCGGTCTTGCGTTACGGATTCCCTTTATTGACAGCGCTAGTCTTGTCTCCTTCCATTGCGCCACCCCTCCCTCGAAAGTCCCCCAATTTCAAGTCAAAGCCGAAAGAAAGTACAGGATCTGTTTTGTGGGCTCAGTTTTCAAATCGCGACCCTCCAACTCCTAACACTCCCGAAAAAACCCAAGCCCCGAAAATGACAATACAAAGGATTGCGGAAGAATATGCTAAGCTCCAATTCCTGTGTTTCCTCCTTTGAGCAAACGCTCGGTACCTATGGAAGCCACGGTTCTCTTTCAGACTCTGCTCTGCTGTTCCCCAGCATTTTATGGTCTCAAAAAACACAACTTTCATCTCAAGATGCAAAGCGCTGGATTCATGATCTCTTTTTAATGTATTATTTTATGGCATTGATAGAACCAGAGAGGTGAATAATGTGTTCTAAGAGACAGTTCATTTTACATAGTTACAAACTACTGTGACGTCTCTTCATCTTTTTTTATTCCTTTCTTCTCCTTCTTGCTTTTCCTATCTTCTTCTCCTCCTCCTTTTTCTTATTCTTATTATGTTTCTTTTCTCCTTCTTCTTATTCGTCCTCTTATCATGATTCTTTTCTCCTTCTTCTTATTCGTATTCTTATCATGTTTCTTTTCTTCTCTCTTTTATTTTGTTTCTTTTCTCCTTATTCTGTTTCTTTTCTTCTTCTTCTTCCTCGTTTTTTTCTTCTTTTTCTGTTTTTTATCTCCTTCTTCTTCCTCTGTTTCTTTTCTTCTATTTCTTTTCTCCCTCTTCCTCTTGTTCTCCTTCCTCTTCTTCTTCTTCTTCTTCTTCTTCTTTTTTTCTTCTTCTTCTTTTTCGTCTTCCTCTTCTTCTTTCTATTTAATCTCTTCTTGATGGCGCAATTTCGATCCGAAATTTGACTGGTTTCTAGGTGAAATTGGAAGGAAAATCCGTTAAATTTTTAGGTATAAACGCTCGACATAGTTTTGTTGCGGCAATGTAGTTACAATGGCTGGTAAATTAGTAAAAACCTGTAAGTACGTAATTTTCTCCCTAAGAAATAGCAAGAAATGGGTGCGCCCACACGAGAAATAGTATGCAGTTTTTATTTTCATGTAACGGAGAGTTTCGGAGTTAAATTTTCTCTCCACCCAAAAAATCCAAAAATATCGGGGCGAGCTCGTGAAGGAGCAACACGGCTTCACTATTTGCTTCCGTTCCGATCGGGAGTTCTGTATGATGGCGCGCATACACGCTCGGTTGGCCCGCGGGTGGGGGGAGAGGGGGGTGAACGGTGGGGGAAGGGGGGGTTGCGATGCGCCATTAACACTTTGAAGTCGTATTACCGGTCCCGGTTAGGGGCTCCGGCCTTTGAGAACACGAGGATTTAAACTGCTCAATTTTAGTCCCTTCATCGATCGGCAATAAGTGCATAAAGCCACCCCCCCTCCCCGCTCCCCGTCCCCCATCCGCGGGTCCGTTTATTCTTCCCTTCACCGGTCGAGCGGAGTCGGGATAAAGGAACGTTTTGCGGGTGGCCAATAGGGCGTTGCAAGGGGCCGGCCGCTCCGGGTTGTCAAGTCTCGGAGGGGTATTAATTGGAAGGGGGCCGCGGATCGTGGGAGAAAATAAATAGGAGGATTTTCGAAGTGGAGTAAGTCCTCGTGGGTGGAATTAGGGGGCTCCGAAATATAATCCCTCCACGAGTGAAGTTCAATAATGATTCTGAGCATCGAGGTTGCGCGAACATACTTTCGGGAATCTTAATCTTGAGTGCGTCATACAACGAGGCTCAAGAAATCGAAATTGATATGGATAAAGTTTGAAATCCGCTCTTAAGAAGCAGATTTTTTCCAGATACGACTATAACGGAGTTCAAGAGATGTATATGGTTACCTGAAAAATGAAGGGGAACAATAGATCATGCAGCGAAGCGTGATTCGCCTTCATTTGGACGGATAGGCAAAAACACTTCCTACGTGTTCGAATAGTCGCATCTTCAGAGTATGCACTACTCTCGGGTAAAATCCTGTGGCATGATGCCGAGGCGGCTATAGCATGTTATTTTCAGAAACAGACATTTTGACCACATTTTGCAAAAAGAGACACAATTTTTGGCTCATCCGTAAAAACACTAACGCGCGTAGAGAGACTAATAGTATACTTACGGTGTTTATAAACTGAGACGGAAATTTTAGATCCTAATCGCAAAGTGAAGCTTAGCGTTCGCACTGACATTATCACGCGACGTATACTCACTGAGTATCTCAGATTACTCAGGTCCGGATTAAGGGAGTGGCCACATGGGCCGCGGCCCATGGCGGCAAATTTAGGAGGCGGCAAAGTTTGCAATTTTTTTAAATTTAATGTGGGTATAAAAAAATTCGGATTCAAAAAAAAAAAAAAAAATTATCAATGAGAAAAGGGGACGAAATCTCTCTTTTCTGAGAGTACAGTAATTTCTAATTTTGTCGTTTTTCGGTGATACAAGAGACAGCATCTTTAATTAGTCGAGTTAAGAGAGAAACTAAACACGCAATTTGGCCTAGAGCTCAGCGCAGAGAGGAATGATGACGAGGACTTGAGATGAAAAGGAAAAGCCCTCGGCGCGGCGGTCAGTATGTAACACATATTAGCGCCTTCAAGACTGCATGAATACTTCACCCATTGCACCGAATACAGTGCGTTCAGGAGCGGTTGGCGTGAAACGCATAGCTCCTACAAGACTGGAAGAATACCTCACGCATTGCGCCAAACACAGTGCGATCAGCGCGGCGCAGTGGCGGAAGTTAAAATTATTAAACCACATTTATGTTCTTTCGTAAGTCTTTGGTTCATTTCTTAAAAATGGACGACCTTGTCCACACAGAGATAAGCTTACGGAATTTAACTTTCGCGCAAAGTTCCGTGAAATTTTGCTGGTAGTATTGTCATGGCTTTCGCAAAAAATGTATCCAACACGAGTAGTTAACGCGTCTTGTGCACCCCTTCCCCTCCGGCGCGTTCAATTGATGGTTTTTATTGATGTTTCAAAACGAATGAGAAGGGGGCGGCAAAATACAGACGGCCATGGGCGGCAAGTACGTAAATCCGGCCCTGATTGAGTGTATTTATATTTTATTTCCATATTAAACTGGCAAGATAGACGCTAATATACCGGGTAACGATATACTCTGAGCCCTCCAGGAAGCCCTATTTCTTTAGTGCAATTGCACATCACGGAAAATTAGGACGTGCCTCAGCAAAGGATGGGTCCAGTAAAGTTAATTATGATTGCAAACCACACGAAAAAAAATCACAATCCCAACTATACTCCTGGCTGATTTTGGCGTCAGTTGTAAGAGTAGTTGCACCAGCCAGAAAAAGTACGGTTGAGTTAGCTACAAGTGTGGTCGGATTGACCGTACATTCGTCAAGTGCAACTATTCTTGTAACTGGCGCCAAAATCAGTCAGAAGTGTTGTTGAAATTGTGATTCTTTTTTTGTTTTCAGTGTACGTTCGTTTTATGAAGGACTAGCAGTCAACCCGCGCTTCGCGCGGCGATATTGCAGGAAACAAATCGGAATATCTCATACTATATGCGTATAACTTTTAATTCACTGATTTTATTTGGATCGCTGGAAAATTAATGTATATTCTATAATTTAGGACTGAGTCAGGGAAATATAAGGTTCGTTAAAAAGTAACCATCCCTAGTACCGTGTGATACTATTGTTAACGAAAAGTTTTTGTATTTGTAAAAGAGGTTTTTGAATGAAGCGACCCGAATAACTTTTGATGAGCTAGATGTAACGGTTGTATCGCAGCTCTTGCACTTCTGTTCGATATTGTCAAGAATCATCTGAATTTTAAAAAAGTGTCCGCTTGTTGGATACCCAATATGCTCATTCATGCATACAAGTAGAAGCGCATGAAAGCTTTAGCAGACATTTTGAAGATGAACAAAGAATTAGATGAAGAATTTATGACTTAAATCACGGCACCTTAATTACGGGATGACCTTAATTACGGAAACTATGTATTGTCCATGAGATGCAGATGGACCCATTTCCTTAGCTCATCAAAAGTTATTCGAAGATCAATTTTATCAGCCACCCGTACGACCCTCGTTTCTAGTGACCCGTACACTGGAAGAAAGTTCTGTTGTCACAAACCAAAATTACTGGTTGTATTTCGCAACCACACTCAAAATCATTTCTTCCGAATCACTTCTTCTCTTGTATCAGCGACCCGTACGTGCTTCGCACGTATGAAACATACAATCAGAGAACACAGGATGTCGTACTATACGACATTATATTGCGGCATTACTATTATGATGCATTATAATGGATTATAGATTTATTTTATAGATTATAGATTTTAGATTATAATGGATTTCCCACGTGGGAATGAAATGTTGCAGAATGAATTGAAAATCATGTTGGCAAAATTTATTACAAAAATAGTATAACATGTAGGTACATAACATAAAGGTAATACAGATTAAATGATTACAGCGTGTATATTTTATTACATTTTCGGTATATTATAATCATTTTTGTCATTTTTGGAAATTTTGATCGTTTGAAATCTGATAGTTTGAAATTTGATTTTGTCTATTTGTGAAATACAGCCTTTTAAAGGTCGCCCGCTTAGCCCTCATGAGATGCATGTGGGACATTACGGGTGGGTGATATCGTTCGATCTCTCAGGCAATTTCAAAAAACTACTTCTTTCTATGATATTCATTCAGAGGGAAATTTATTCAATCAATTTTCCAACGAATTACACAAAAATATCACTTCCATGGGCTAAACTCTGAGGAGATCAAAATTTTTCGTGTTAAAAATGACCTTATACTACTAAACGGCCAAAAACATCTACTTTGCCGGCCTTTGCCGGGTCTCAAGCGGTCATTTCTAGTTAGTACTAATCCTAGACATGATGTAGAGACAAATATCTTTTGCCGGTTTTTGCCTATTTGTGAAATACAGCCTTTTAATGTCGCCTGCTCAGCCCTCATGAGTACTGGATGTGCCTACTACTATGAAGTACTTACTTTCATATTATTCCCTCTGATAATTGAACTCTTGCCATTGTATTTCTTGCAAAACTGCATAGTGATATTCAGTGGGAATGTCTTTCCAATTTTGTTTAGAAGTCAACATGCAATGAGGAAAATTACACGAAACGCTGTAAAAGAGGTTTTGCGAATCGATACGTAGCTCTGTATAGTATGGATAAAGATGCACAATACTCGATCTTTTGCAAAGTAAATTTTTAAAAGAATAAATTATAATATTATCGTCAATTGAAACAGATGTAGGTAAAATTTGACGTCTAAATATTTCAAAAATAAAAGAATAAAAGTTGTTATTCGACACTATTTTGACCATTTCATAAAATATTAATTGTTATAACAATATTTAATTTTTGTTTCGTTGCAAATTGTTTTAAAATAAGTTAATCGCAGCAGGTTAGTATTTCTAACCTCATATCATCAGTGCAACTACAGAAACGTTAATCTCGGTTTGCGACGTCGCAGACTTGCCGTCATAATTCATTTTTTAATTGGAAACGGACACTTTTTTGACCATTTCATAAAATATTAATTGTTATAACAATATTTAATTTTTGTTTCGTTGCAAATTGTTTTAAAATAAGTTAATCGCAGCAGGTTAGTATTTCTAACCTCATATCATCAGTGCAACTACAGAAACGTTAATCTCGGTTTGCGACGTCGCAAACTTGCCGTCATAATTCATTTTTTAATTGGAAACGTACTGGATTTCGAGGCCAATTACACCGCTCAACATGGGTTCTGTCCTTCGAACCAAGCCAAATTCTGATATGGAATTCCGAAAATCCCCATAATAACGTCAGGAAAATTCATAGAGTACATAGAGTCGTAATGTAAGTGGGAGAGCTGGCGCCTCTTTTAAGCATTTTCCATGTCCCGAATTCCGAGACTCCTGTGTGACGCCGGGTCACTTTTTCGATACACAATCGATTGTTTGCGATACACAGGTAGCTACGAAAGCAACAACTAAAGTTCAGAAAGAGACGTCTGGTTGAGTCAACTGTAATTCTGGTTGAATCATCCGGAAAATCTGGTTGCGAAATACAACCAGAAATTCTGGTTTGTTACAACAGAACTTTTTTTCAGAACATACAATCAGAGAAAACAGAATTCATCGCACAATAATCAATAATTAGTAGAACATGAATCGTTTCGATGTATAATACCACATTATAATGCGGCGTTACTATTGTAATTAATTATAATGTATTAGGGGCATTATAAGTCTTTATTACCACGTCGGAATGAAATGTTGTAGAATGAATTGAAAAGCATGTTGGCAAAATTTATTGAGAAAACCACTATTAAAACGACAACTACAGTTAATTTGAGTTCCACTGGAATTAATAGTTAAAAAATCCATGATTACACAACAAACCCACTATGAAAGCAACAACTAAAGTTCAGAAATAGTTAGGAAATCCATGATTACACTAGAAAACCACTATTAAAACGACAACTACAGTTAAATTGAGTTCCACTGGAATTAATAGTTAAAAAATCCATGATTACACAAGAAACCCACTATGAAAGCAACAATCAGATAATGGAAAATAACTAACCCAAAACATTAAAAAAGATGTTATTTTCATCAGCTGCTCAGTTTAAAAAAAAAAAAAAAAAACAAAGTAAAAACGTTCGTGGGGAGGGGGGAAGGCGAATAAATATACGAGCAGTAAGCGTAGAGGAATAACTATGGAAACATAAGAAAGCTCAAAAACTTTCATCAGCTGATAATCGGATGAAACATAGAAAGGCCCGCAGTGTTGCCGTTCATAGCATAGAACAGCGGAAATCAAGGGCCAATTACGCGCGCAGCTAAAGGTATCCGACGGCCACCCGGCAACGGCCGCGTCAGGAAATATACCCGCACTGCTACGTCTCTCTTTCCAACACACACGGGCTTACGGGAATATCCGCGACTTCCGACCGCGGTTACTCGCGAACGGACGGGCGGATCGCGAAAAGAAAGCTTATTGCACCCCTCGGGGACAGTACCCGTCGAACGGCTGAGTTCGGACCGATTCCGACCGGTGGGAGCGGGGAGGCGAGCGTGATGGATCAGTGTATGATCAATGTATTTCCCTTTTATTAGTTAGATAATAAACATTAGTTTACAAGATTGTTGATGTTTGATAGATAGCCTTTTCGGTAAGATTTATTTATTCAGGGTGTCCCAGGGCTAGGCTAGGTGTCGCAAAGTCCCATTGATCGCTGTGAGAGTGGCACTGATGCATGTAAGTTCCGTCCTATGGGCTGCTGAGGTTAAACTGCTGAGGCAAATTCTTTGGGTCAAATTAAGACTTTTGTCCTTTCACATATTTTTTTTTAAAAAAAAGGACTCTTAGTCAGAAATGCGAGTCTTCCTAAGTTTTTGGAGAATAATCGTTTCCTCTGAATTTTGGTGACGTTTATGGTTCAAATGTCTTAACAAACAGCCGCCAGAATGCAATCTTTGACGCGGGACTTGTGCCTGATCTCATAAATATCGTCTTTGGTTAAAGCAGATTTTTCGGGAGCTTTATTAGGTTAAATGATAATTTTCCTGAAATTTTGGGAGGTCCCTGCTCAGACTATGACCTTTTTTTAGAGGAGAAAATACACTCGTATAAAATGAAAGTCTCACTTTATAAAGATCACACTCCTGTGGCCTGGCAATGGCGAATTTACATGCAAATTTTTTATCGCTTCATCTGAAAAAGCTTGGAAAGCTGATTTCGCATTGTTTTTGTTCATATTTTCTGTTATGAAAATAGTATAAAAGTAGATTTAAAAGTGAAAAAATGCACCGCCTAGTGACGTCATCTGGCAGCATTTCCCATTTAAACACACGTATTTTAGCAGATTAGATCATTTTATCATATCTCCTCCGATTAATGTTCAATTTATAAATCAAGGGTATCCTCATGTCCAGTTCCCTCAGCGGTTTCCACTTAAACACGAAATTCATCAAATTTCAGACACACCTGCAAATTCTCCTTGCAACCCGAGGGCACTCCGTGTTTTCTCCCATTCGCCCATTTAGTATTATTCCGGGAAAGTTCCGAAGAATGCAACTGCAACAGTTCCGGGATATTCCGGGAATTTCAAAAGTTCTGGGAAAAATTCCGGAAAATTTCGAAAGTTCCGAAATTTGAGAAAAGTTCCGGGAAATGGGATCACTGCTTGAGGTCCAGTTACAGGATCAAATTGAGCCATCAAATTGGGCCTCTCATTGGTCGCATTCAGAATGCGACCAATGAGAGGCCCAATTTGATGGCTCAATTTGATCGTGTAACTGGACCTTATTGCACACGCTTCCTATTGTTTGGTTGATATGTGAAAATCTCGATCAAAACACGATTTTGTGACATTGCAACTGATCGACTCCACCCTCAACGGTATGAAAGGTCAATACATGGGTCACAGAGGCCCCGGTGAGAATAACGCAACGTGGCGGCTGGGCACCGAACGGAGGCAGAAATAAACTCGAACTTTTGGTAGCCGCAGTTAAGTTGTCGAAGCCCTAACAAGATTTCTTATTCCTCCGACGAGTAATTTATTCCGCGGGTAAATAGCCGACTCCCACCGCGGCGCGTCCCGATCTTCCACTGCTGCCATATCTATTAAAAAACGCCCATTTTTTTCCTTACCGACCCAACTTTCCGATCCGAATTTTCCTATCGCTCAAAAATACAAAATTGTTGAAGCAACTAGTTTTAGGGATCGCTCATAAAAACTTACCGCTCTAGGGGAGGTCTGAGTCTTCGTTACTGGTGCTTCTCGAGGGTGGGAGGGGGGTGTCAAAAGTCGCAGTACGGGTGCGTTACGGGGGAAGGAGGCCTAGAGACGCGTTACAGCACGCTTGACGCTGTATTTTTACAGTTATTTGATGTTAACACCAAATATACATTACTACTTTATGTCAGAATGCAAAGTAAAGATTCATTTTCGAGCTCGAAACCCTCCAAAATTAAAACTGGAATATTCTGATGCCTGCGATTTTATTTTTACTTACATACCATTCAGTTTCGAAATTAGATGCTTAAGAATGGAAGGCTAAGGAGTGTAATATAGGGTCAGGGGTAACGCATCGCAACTTCGAAAAACTACTTCAGTTTAAAAATTTCAGTTTGAGAGTTGAATGATGGAGGAAAATCAATCGGCAGAACTCAAACTCACTATTTCTAAGCCTCTGTCCCTTTTTATGAAAAATAAACTACGAGGGTATACCAAACCTGACTTACGTAATTTTTTGGCAATTGCGCACATTACCAGATTCGTAGGCTAAAAGTGCTTACAGTAATTCATGACAGGTCAGTTGATTCTAAAATATGCAATTCATAGAGGAATTCTTCGTCAGAGGACCAAAGAGCGCATCAGAAAAAAGAAAATGCCAAGTTAACATGAGTGATGATCCCTAGATGCTGACTCGACTACACTCACAGCTCACTTCCATCCTCAGAATTCAAGCTTAATTGTAGACCAGTTAAGTTTGCATCGCCATCTTTAGGAATACTAGAAACATTTTTGGAGTCCTGAATACTACGGAGCATACATTTTTCTTCTTCTTCTTCTTCTTCTTATCGCGGTGATCTTAGCAAAATTGTACCCTGAAAAAAAAAAGATTGGTAGAATTTACTATTCTTTCACGCTGTATTTCACACAGCGTCAATTCTGCCAGAAGAAAGGTAAACTATATACTGGTAAAGGTGACCATTCCTCTGGCAGAATCGACTTGAAGATTGGTAGAATGTATCATTCCTTCACGCTGTGTGTAATACAGCGCGAAGGAATGGTAAATTCTACCAATCTTTTTTTTTCAGTGTATACTCTGATTAGACAGGCTTGACATACATTTACATGGCACCCCACAAAATATCAGCAATACGTCATTACTGCAAACGGCAACCTCACATGGCTTTTAGCTCCCTCGCTGCCAAATCAACGCTTTAAATTCGAATAACCAAGGAATAAAACGATCAATCCATTGCGCTACGACAACGTCGCCCGTCCCCGCGAGACTGGGATGGTCTGCACTCGCCTCCGGTGACATTTCGCCGGTGTGGCGCTTCCTTCAAATGAACCACCCCGCCACCCACGCGGCCAGTGGCGAGGGGTCGCGAGAGTAAACCCTCCGCTTTTCCGGAAGCGCCCCCCCCCCGCCACGATTTCCCTTTTACGAGGTTAGCATCGTTGCGATGATTGGTTCGACGCTTGAGGTCCCGAGGTTTTGCGTTTTTCCCTCCCGTTCGGATCTAGTTCGTTTACGGCAGCGACCAAACCTCGATCATTTGTCTCGTTGGTTAATCACGGCGGCTTGGAGGATATCAGTGGCGTGGCGTGTTTTGCGATATATCGATTGATCTGTCTTTGAACCTATAGTTAAGAATCGATTATTAAGGTGTTCGTTGCGAACACCCTGTTTATCGATCATTTTCCATAGGTTTAAATGGCAAATCAATCGATATATCGCAAAGCACGCCACGCCACTGGAGGATACTGACTCTGACTCTCGTTTTATGAGGCTTGGGTGGATTGATAAGTAAGTTTTCGGATATATTGCTCATTTGGAGGCAAGAATAACTCAAAAGTCCCGGTTCAATCCGCGGGTCCTGCTTCATTTCGCCATTGTGATAAGCTGCGTACCAATTGGCCTGTTGCAAACTTTTGCCAAGCAAAAATAAGAGTTGTTCTTTAGATCATGTCTCAAAAATCACGATCAGCACATCGGCAAACTCTAAAATGCGCTCCTAACTTCACAATTGCGTAAGAAAGAGCCTTACACAAAAAGGACCAAAATTTGCCCGTTTTTAGGCCCTCGAAATCGGGATCTGCCTGAGGTTATTTTTCATCCTTATGATGATCCTTTACATGTGCTCATCGTGCCCATTACGATGCATCGTGATTTATGAGACATTTCCTATGAGTGAAAACTCTTATTTTTGCTCTAGCAAAAGTTTGCAACACGCCCATTCGAGCTCATTCCGTCATTTCCGTATGATTTTATGGACTGCATTTTGCAATTTGGACCTATAAATTCCGGCCCGGTTTAAAAACAACGTATGTGCCATTAGTTTCCCTATGCACATAAGTGTTTTTTCAGATGAGCCAGAATTTATAGGTCCAAATCGCAAAATGCAGTCCATATCATAATATCATCGCCTTAAGTGTATTGCTATGAGTTATTTCAGTTGTTAGAATACAACAAATAAATTCTGGGTAGGAAATCACATGAGAGAAATTGCAGCAAACAGAAAAAATAGAATTCAATTAAAGAAAAGAAGTCTGCCAATGACACACAAAAAAGGAAAAAATCTAATTTTATCGTCAGCTTGAGTCACCTCTGATAATGTACGCTCATTTGGAGTGATCACGTATGAGCGTGCGTCACCCTCATTGCTACAATGCGAGTAGTACGCTAAGGAAGAAAGGCGTATGAACATTCGAGAGTTGCCAAATTTCCTTCGATAAAATATTCATTTTGTAGGAAAGTTATGACTATTTTCTCTTGAGATTTTCAAGAGTTTTCGGTGGAATTGCAAGTAAAATTATCTGAAAAATTGGAGGAAAAATATTCATAAGCTTACCAGGAAATTCGCGTATTATAAAAAGCAATTTCGCAACGCTTGAAGGTTCATACGGTGTTCTGCCTTATAGTAGGGCAGTACTGATGACTAATTGAATTGCGTCCTCGCAAGACTTTCTTGGTTCAAACAATATCAGTTTGGACACAAAATGAGAGATACTGAAACTAGTCTCTCTCAAGAGAAAAACTCCTGTTTGATCAACTACTGTTAAGAGATACGGATTCTAAACATGAGCTGTCACACAATCTTCATTTGCGTGAACTACAGACACGTGAACAGACACTAATGAGGAAAGATACTTTCAGAGGAAGAATGTTTAGATATATGTCAGACCCACTAAAGTGTTTTAGATGAGTGATTAGATCTTCATTAAAGTTTGTATTTGTCGTGGAGGAATTTTAAGTATGCTGCGATTTTAATATCAATTGTTGATACTTTTTGTGACTTACTTTTACAAGTTGATTTTGAACTTTTTAAAACCGTTCAAAGTGTTATTTCTAAAATGTTGATGAAAAATTGAGGACCAGGGCCAGATTAAGAGGATGGCCACATGGGCCGCGGCCCATGGCGGCAAATCTAGGGGTTGCAATTTTTTTAAATGTAGGTATAAAAAAAATCGAATTTAGAAAAAAAAAATTACAAACGAGGAAAGGCAACAAAATCTCTCATTTCCCATGAGTATACTAATTTCTAATTTTGTCGTCTTTCAGTGATACAAGAGACAGCACCTTTAATTAGTCGAGTTAAGAGAGAGAACAAACACGCAATTCGGCCTGGAACGGCGCGACTTATAGAGAAATGATAACGAGGACTTGAGATGAAAAGGAGAAGCCCTCGGCGCGGCGGTCGGCATGTAACACATATTAGTGCCTACAAGAATGCACGAATACTTCATGCATTGCATTAAACACAGTGCGGTCACTGCAGTCAGCGTGAAACGGATAGCGCCTACAAGAATGCATGAATACTTCACGCATTGCGCCAAAAACAGTGCGGTCAGCGTGAAACGCTTAGCGCCTACAAGCCGGTCGGAATACTTCACGCATTGCGTCAAACACAGTGCGGTCTGCGAAGCGCGGCGGCGGAAGTTAAAACCATTAACCCACATTTATGTTTGTTCTTTCATAATTTTTTCGTTCATTTCTTGTGAATGGAAGACCTTGTCCACACAGAGATAGGTTTACGAAACTTAACTTTCGCGCTAAGTTTCGTGAACTTTTGCTAGTAGTGTTGACAGGGGTTTCCCAAAAAAATGTGTCCAACACAAGTAAATGCGTCTTCTGCATCCTTCTCCCGCTGGCACGTTCACTTGATGGTTTTTATTGATGTTTCAAAACGAATGGGAAGGGGGCGGCAAAATACAGGCGGCCCATGGGCGGCAAATAGGTAAATCCTGCCCTGTTGAGGACTGCTTCGGCAAAAAGGCGTTTGAGGTTTGCAATGCTGCGAAGATATTGCAATTTTTCTTAGCATTCGACGGTGAAACTTCCAAACCACGTGTCTCGTTTACGGTGTTTTTCCTACCTATTTCCTCTTTCCAAACGAGAACGAACTAATATCATTCCTTGATGTTTTAACAGAGTTTTTTCGCACAGAGAAGAAAAATCACGGAGGTTTACTAGAATTGAGGTTGAGTATTTTCCAAATGAAAAAGTAAAGTGTGACAGGAAGTCTATTGCGTTGCAAACCGAGATATATGGTCTGGTAATTTCACCGTTGATATACTGCAAATGATAATTAACACTTGATTTTTACTATTTAACTATTCTGCCATGCTAAGGAAGAACGCCGTATGGGCCTTCAAGAGTTGCCAAATTTCCTTCGATAAAATGTTCATTTTTGAGAACAGGTTTGAATATCCTCCTTGAAATTTTCAGGAACTTCAGGTGAAATTGCGAACAAAATTATCTGAAAAACTGGAGGAAAATTTTTGACAATTTTTTCCAAATATTCATGATTTACCGAAGGAAAGATAACGCCTGAAGGTTCATACAGTGTTTTTCCTTAGAACGGCAGTATTACTATCACACATGAGAGATAAGAAATTCGGAGCAGATTCAGTGAAAAGTTGAGCCGCCTGTATGGATATGTTTCGCGAATGTAATTTTATCTTTTTAATTCATGAGTCTCGCGTCTGCAGGTATTTTGAGAGTATCCCCCGACATAAAAATTGCCGGGGATAAAAACCAGGCGCGGTCTCGAGGGGAAAAGACAATCAGTGTATCCTCTCCGAAAGCTGAGATTTCAACGCCGGAGCCTCGGTGTAGGGGTCTATTCGGGGCAGCTTAAGTAAACTAGTTAGCCCCCGAAGCTGGTCAAGCCGGGACCGAAACAAAGCCAATAAATCTGTCTCGGAGGGGGAGCATCGGGCAAAATAAATAATATAAAGGGGGAAAGCTTTTTGCGGCGCGGCGCGGCACAACTGAAAATTCGAGTGAGCGAAGCAGTCGTTACGCTGACATTATGAATTAGGGCCGGGAAATAACAGAAAAAAGCCAAGTGGAATTGAAGGGAGCGAAACAAGAAAACCGCAAATGGAAAATCAGAGCGTTTCCTTGCGTCTCTCGGCTCGCCCCCCGCCCCCGCCTTTTTGCTCCCTTCGCCCCGGCCCCGCCCCCATTTAACCCGCATTCAACTTTTATTTATGTCATTTTTATTTCGCTCGCATCCCGAGTCATAATTTTGGGACCGAGAAGTCCTCGCGACGAGAATTTCACTCTTTTTTTATTTATTTTTTATTGATTTAAAGCTTTATGTACAGAGACGGTCGAGTCTTTCCTCCAGTTTCAATTTGCCATCCTTCGCCCGGTGACCAAGTCGATTGGACCTTTATTCATTAATTTTTGACACTCCCTTTTACTTATGGCTCTCTTCTCCACTATTCCTCCTTCACTCAGTCGTCTCTGGCTACTCAGAGAAATGAACTGTCACAACAAGAAAAATGTACTGATCAGCAAAAAAAGGAAGTAAAATAAAAGCAAACGATTTCATCACTACCTAAACATACCCATATATAGAAACATTCCTCCTCTAGAAGTATCTTTAATCATTTTTATATAATGCGGCGCACAGTGGATCAAGTCAATTAGAGAGGTCGGACATGCTTTTTTTTTTACCAAAACTGAACATTTTAATATTGATTTCATCACATTATAAATTTCAAGGGGTACCTCTCGCAGAAAATTTTACGAGGAATCCGATGGAACCACTTTTAGAACCTCAAAGTTTTGTATAAACGGAGTTATAAGCGTTAATAGTTTCCGAATTTTTTCCGACCTCTCCTATTGACTCGATCCATTGTGCAGCGTTTGAACTAATGATTACAGAAATCGACTCGTTTCGCTTATGAGTTACGTTGCAAATTATTAATGTGTGCACCGTGTCCTTGGGGAGATTTTGATGAGAAAACATGGAGAATAGTGCACCATACTTTCATACCATGTCCAGAGGTTAAAATTGTACAATCTTATAGATCTTTAGGAAACGCACACATTTTTTTATCCACCAAGGCAAAAATTGGACTTCATTCTACAACGAGGAATCACTATTTCTAGCTCATTCAAAGATGCATCTATTTGTGTGGAGAGAGTAATGTCTCATATGCTGTTTCTAAAATGAGCCGGGAAAAGTTGTTCCTTATTGCAAAATGTAATAAAATTTTCCTAACTCAGGGACTACAGCCTTTTTTTCTCAACGATGGAGGAAAATTGAAAGAGCGTCCTTTTGATAAAATTAATTTTCAGCTCAAACACGACGTACACTTTCTCAATCACTACTCATTGTCAAGATCGAATACTAAGGAGCGTTTTACGCAAATTGTCGATACGGCTCATAACTCACCTGAGTCATTGACTCTCGAAACAGGCATCACTTCCGGTAATAAGACACATAAGCCCTCAAGTTCGCGGCACACCTGAAAGAATTACGAGTGCTTTGGCTAAGAGGAATGACAATAAGAGTCGAATCCATTGCGCCCATTGTTGAATTCTAATGAGGAAATTTTCTAAATTTTACTGGAATTTGCCGGTTTCTTGCTCTAAAACTGGCAACACTGCACCTACAGCTCAGCGCCAGCGTGCGAAACGGAGACGCGATTCAACGACCAAATGAAGCTGAGGAGTGGCTTCCGCCCGGATTTTGCAGCGTATTGTTGCCATAATGTACACTAAAATTGCAATTTTAATGATTTTTCAGGGACGTCTCGTAAGCTTTTGAAACCTAGCAGGGGAAAAGTAAAAAAGAGAAAGCTCGATAGAAAAATAATAAAAATATGAGTCGCTTTTATAGCGCTCTTTGGCGCTGTGCGACGCCTAATCGCCACAAAGCTCGGTCTTCCCACAGGTCATCAGGGAGTTGACAATCTCTTATCTCATTTAACACCCCCTGTCGCCAACCTCTCACTGGGCGTCCCCTACGTCTCCTCCCAGGAGGAACCCAATCAAGCATCTTTTTTGGCAGCCTCTCTTCCGTCATCCTATTGACATGACCATACCAAACAAGTTGTTTGGTCATGACGTCGAACACGATGTCATTTTCGACTTCCATTATCTGACGCACTCTATCATTACGGACCCGATCTCTCCTAGAAATTCCTGCCGACCTTCTCCAGAAATCCATCTCCGTTGCTCTTAGCATATCCTGTGTCCGTTTCTTCAGCTGCCAAACTTCACATCCGTATGTTAATATACTTTTGACTACAGCGTTGTATATCCTCCTCTTGTTATCTTTGGAAATCCGCTGATCCCAGAGGATTCCATTTAACATCGCTATAGCCTTCCTTGCTAAGGTGTTCCTTCCCCTGATAGCTTGATCCGTCGATAGAAAAATGCGGGAGATATTTCTGCTAGAAACGGACATTTATAATCGATGCTCGGATGTGTCATATTATTCTCTACAGATTTATTAGATACTGCCATACTGCCGTGCTAAGGAAAAACGCCATATGAGCCTCCAGGCGTTGCCAAATTTCTTCTGGCAAATCACTAATTTTCAGGACAATTTTTTAATGTTTTTCTGTCAATTTCTCAGATAATTTGGATGTAATTTGATCTAAAGTTTTTGAAAACTTCAAGGAAAAATATTCATAACTTTCCTTTGAAATATTCATTTTATCCACGGCAATTTGGCAACTCGCGAATGTTCATACGGCGTTCTTCTTTAGCACGGTAGAATAAAGGAGCCAATGAGAAATGGATTACACGTGCCTTAACCCTTATAGAGAGAACTCTACCTGAGCCAATCAGAAATGAATCCCCTGTGGCCATACCCTCACTATATAGTTACTTTACCTCGAAGCTTCTACTTCAATCGCTGGAGATCGAAAAATCGTCGCCGGTCAACGACGTTGACGAAAGGTTGCGGACATTGAATCTGTGAGGAGGCTAAGGTCTGGCACCCACGTAATGCAGCGATGGAGTGTAAACACCGAAACAAGGTGTCGTGAAAACAAAGTTGGCCGCCAGCCGATGCTCGATGACGCGTGGTGACTGACAATGACGTCCAGACAATGAACTTGCTTGCCTCCTTCTCGACCTCTCGCCCATTTTTACCACAACGCAGTGGGCCGAGCGTTGAATCCATCGAACAAAAATCCGATGCTTAAATATGTTACAGCCCAACAGCTATAAGGACCGTAGTTCACTTCTTGATCTATGATTGGGTCTGTGGCGAACTTTCGATAGAGCGAAAAGGTGAGTTGTTTTCAAGGAGAAGTACCTCAAAAATCACGGTGAGCACAAAATACAAATCTGATAAATGCAAATTTTTTGTTTAATTTAAACAAAAAATTAGTGTTCATAGTGCCGATAAAGTTTCAAAAATTGTGCATTATGCTACAACATTCTGATAATCGCCCCTAACTCAGGCCATAAATTTCTGTGATGTTTAGTATTTCACTTCAAACATACGCTACAGCTAAAGCACGATTTGATATTGATGAGTCACCCCAGTTTCACAACTTTGAAGTAACCCAACTTGCAGAATCCCAAGATTCTTTGATGTTTCATCCGTGGCAACTTACATATCTCAGAAATGTTTGACGATACTCACATTTTTTGCCTCAGAATGGAGGTCCGAACTTGAGGTTTACAGACCATAATCGGATTTTATTTTCTTCTTCACTGCCCCACTTTATGCTCCATGCTGGGCCTAAAGGTGACAATAATTGACCATCTTCACATGTTTTGCTGCTCCCATGGTCTCCAAAAGCACATCAACTACCACCAGTGGTATGGACCTAGAATGGAATGTGAAGTTCGACGTCAAACAAGAGGGAAAAAATAAAAATTAGCTGATTTCGCTCTTTGGATACAAGTTCGAACCTACACGCTTTGTGGCAAAAAAAAATGTTAGTATATTGACAAAACTCAAATATTTCTAAGAGGAAGAAGAAAAATATATATATACGTTGTCAACTTTGGCAGTTGGAAAATCTAGTGATTCTGGAATGGAGAATTTGCATGCAATTTTTTATTGCTTCACCTGAAAGTGCTTAAAGAGCTGATTTCACAGTATTTTGTGTAACTTTGTTCTGTTACGGAAAATAGTATAAAAATAGATTTCAGAGGAAATGCACCACCTAGTGACGTCATCTGGCGGCATTTCCTATTTAAACATATGTTTTTTAGCAGATTAGAACATTTTTCCACATCTTCTCCAATAATTGTTCAATTCATCACTGGTAAAAAAAAACCTCTTGGACCAATGCCGCGGTGCATTGACTTAAGAGTGCAGTTTCTTGTCGCCGGATTTAAGAGTCTTGAACTCTTGTTTCAAGCGGATTTTGCATTGATTCAATTCAAAATCCGCTTTAAACAATGCAAAATCCGTTTGAAACAAGAGTTCAAGACTCTTAAATTCGGCGACAAGAAACTTTACTCTTGAACCAAGAGGTTTCTTTTTACCAGTGCATGATCCAAGGGTATCCTCGTGTTCAGCTCACTCGCAGTAGTTTCCACTCGATCACGAAATTCATCAAATTTCAGACATCTGAAAATACTCTATCGAGCCGATTTTGGCCCTTATCGATGATCCTCCTTCCTCGCGACTCACCTTATTGCTGCGATTTGGGAACACCTTCGCCGATCATACTCACTAAGACCAATTTCCACCATTGACCACTATCCACGCACCAGGGCTTCAGTCCCCCTTTTTTCGAGCTGCTCTCGGTCTTTGGTGAGTGACCGAAAATCACCACGACCCCCTCATCCTCGTACCCCTCTCTATCAATCACCCCCCCCCTCGCCTGTCCGGTTTCTTCGCTTTTTCCTCCGTTTATTTGATGTCCACGGTCAATCCTTGGACGACTGGAGGGGAGGAAGAGGCAGGCGCTGAGATGGCGCACACTGAATATAAATTGAAATTTTTGCACTCGTAAATCGAGACTCTTCAACCGATGAAATTGGAGGAATGAAATTCTACTCTGACTGAGACTGAGGGCAAGGGATAGTGAACCTGGGGGCATACAAGAGGGAAGGGGCACCGTCCCTTGTTTAAAAAAATTGAATGCTCAAAAGTCACAGTTCGGTGCAGAACACATCTAAAGGAAGAGGAAGAAGAAGAAGGAGAAGTAGAGGGAAGAGGAGATAAAAATAATGAAAAGAGGAAAAATGGGAGGAAAAAGGTTGGAACGAGAATAATTGAGATGAACAGGTACGAGAAGAAAAATATGAAGAGAGAGAAGAGTAGGGAGAGGAAGAACAAGACACAGAAAAAATTCTGCGAGTTCCTCTTTTTCTTTTCCCTCTTTTTCTGCTGATTTTCCTTCTTCTTTCCCTTTTGCTCTCTTTTGCTTTTATTCTTCAGAATCTTCTCCTCCCCTGTGTCCTCTTTCTCTTTTTCTGTTTCCGCCCTTTTTATTTACGTGTTTTCTCTTCCAATTTTGCATACATCATCATCAGACATATCGTCGCCCTTCCAACGTAAGGGCGAACCTCTACGTCCGCATAATCCCCGGCAAGCATAGACTCATACGGAGAGCAGGCCTGACGTGTAAATTAAGGTACTCCCTTACGTCAGAGGAGAGACTATATGTTAGGAGTCGCACGATCAAAGTCTGACTAGCTAGAGTTGACCACGGATAGCCGTGTCAAAAGAGCTAGGATCATGGGGCATAGGTGGAGCTTGTGCCTTTCCTGTAAGGTCTGTAGACTTCTCCTTGAAAAGTTGTGATCTAACGTAGTCGCTCACTGAAAAAAAAGTTACGGGTTATACGGACATACCGACCGCTCTGGGGTCAGAGGCCGAAAGTTCCGGTTGCTGGAACCGCAGCCTCGACTGTGCCGGGTGCTACACCCGAACTTTCGGCCTCTGGGCCCGGAACGCAGACAGTATGTCTGTATAACCCAGAAGCACGGCTTCCACGGCCGGGGTTTTTTTTATTTTCAATGCTCAAGACATGTACATGGGTCAAGGAGTCCTGGGCACCTTCAGATAATTTTTCTACCTACGCCTAGAAATGGATAGGGCTGAATGAATATACATAAAAGTTTGGCAACCTGGAGATGGCGGACCGGCCGGAGCATTAAAATCACGTCTGCTGTCTTGGTTGGTTGCTTTTCATTCATGAGATCCCGGGCCGGTCCGGCCGCGACGCGCACCGGTGAGCATGGCCGAGGCCGAGACAGAGACAAGTGAAGCCGCGCTCCAACAGGCAGCCCGCGACGCGAAGATGCCCGCGCGACCAGGTCCAACAATTGTTAATCCTTCTGATGCGACATCACTGGACCGGTGATTTTTGGCACTGAGACTGACGAAGACGTCTGGAGCATCGGACAGGTTTAAATTCAGAAGCATGGTACTTGGTGACGCGGCGCGGGTAACTCCGCGTCGCGTCCTGTCAATGGAAGCGCACCTCAAGGCCGGTGACTCCCCCGTGGCTGCGGCCGCCTGCCCGAAACAGCCGGGGTCCCGCACTGACCACACTGCTGATGTGCTCAGTGAGAACCACGTATCTATCCAGGTTTAGAATCGGAGTTTGGGCGGTTTTTGCATTGGATGGCAGACCGCCGCGCTGCACCGGCTGCCGGAGGACCCTCTGCGGCGCATCTCAAGGCTGTCTGTCGCTGACCGACCAAATTATCGGTGTCTTCTCCGCCTTCTCGTTGACGGACCGTGGCGCTGGGGCTGCCCAACGCAGCTCGGCCGGAAATCGATACCCCTGCAGGATGTCGCGGGTTACAGGTGAATCCTAATTTCGCGACCGGGTCTCGGTCTGACTCGTGAAAATGTTCTGCAGGCGAAAAGTTGGAGTTACTCACATCTGCCAGCGGTGTTAAGAATTGGATCGCATTCAGCAAAAAGTAACCAGGGCAAAAACAGTACTGTTAAAATGTTGCTCCTTCATAATAGAGATTTGCAGGTGTCTAAAATTTGATGAATTTCGTGTTTAAGTGGAAACTACTGAGTGAACTGAACGCGACGATATACCCTTGGTTCAGGAATTGAACAATCATTGGAGAAGATATGATAAAATGATCTAATCTGCTAAAATACATGTGTTTAAATGGGAAATGCCGCCAGATGACGTCACTAGGCGGTGCATTTTCTCACTTTTAAATCTATTGTTAAACCATTTCCCATATCAGAAAAAAATTATGAAAAATACTATGAAATCATCTCTATAAGCACTTTTAGATGAGGCAATAAAAAATGTGCGTGCAAATTCTCTATATTCTGAAAAATCTCCCAAAATAGCTAATAGTTTTCACATTCCACCAAAAAATTGTTAATTTCAAAGGGGAATAATTGCGTAAATTTTAATACTGCACGTATAATTATCACTTAAAAAGGATCACATAAAAGGAAAGACAAATTTGTACGGTTTTGATGACACTGAAATCACGCTGGTTCCCTTTTGCTAAATGTGATTCAATTCAAATGTCACTCGGTTGATTTGAGCACTGTATGGACATATCCAAGCAATAAAAACTAAAGTGTAACTGGACGAAGGTATAGGAAATAACTTAGGTATCTGTCAAGCGGATGTATCGGAATGAAATGGAATTAGAGGGCTCGTCTTGAGCGAAATTTCATACTCGAGAGTAGTAAGTAATAAAGTACCAGGACTACTGAGACCAGTGCAGATGAAAGGTTTTTCCTATGCAGAACCAGAGGTTCACCTGGATCCTGTATCAGCTTGAAACCAATGACTCAGTGCGCAAGAATTAATGAGATGGGTGACCCAGGAATGCGCATTTTTCTGAATGAATCATGTTAATTTATTGACGAGTGTCAGAAAAAAACATTGTCTTTATGAATGATTTCCCTCTTTCATCCAAAATGGACCAAAAGGTCCCTTAAATCATGATCACATAGGAGGCACTTTATAATATTACTTATCTTACTAACTTTACTGTTATCGGTCCTATAGAAAATGTTTCCGGTTATTTTCAAGAAAGTTGCACATTTTTTTGGTTAGCGAGTATTTTACTAATTTAACATTAACAGTAATCCATATTTACGAATATTTTCCGTAAACTTTGGTCGCAGCAGCAATTCCTTGAATCACAGTAATTAATTTTATGCTGATGATGGGTTTTGACGATGATAACTTTGCAACGAAAGACATGAAATATGAGAGGCCTTTTTAAACCCAATATTAGGAAAGAACATGAGAGGAGTGTTAGAGTGTACGATAGACGTTTACAAGTACTAAACATGACACTTTGGGTGGACTGTATGGAACTTAACTTAAAAACCTGGTATTCAAAGCCAGTTCTTTGACTTCTACTCATCTGCATTAGTTATTTTTTACTTTTTATTTTTTTTTATTTTTTTTTTATTTTATTTTTTTTTTTTTTTTGCAAGATAGCTGGCAACCGATAGGTACGGCCACCGATAGGTGGTGGCTTCATGTCGACATTTTTCCAGTTCTCTTCTTGGGTCAGTATGGCGCACGGTTTAATATGGGGGTGTGATAGTGAAACATTCGACTGCTGTCGGACTTCAGCACACCCTTCGCCCTAAGCGGTTCCCCGTTAGCATGTATCGATGGCAGAAAAAACGTTACGGAAACAATTTAGGTTGAAAAAGTTCCCGATCTCCGGCCATGTATGCAACCCGCACGTGTTCGTAAATGTACATTTCGAGTCCGGCAACGAACGACACCTGCCCCTCTTTTTATTTCCTCATTTTCTCGTGCTTTGTTGCTGACTTGCTGCATTTTTTTATTTTTATTTTTTTTTATCCAAAAAAATGTAACGTCATTTGAATGCTCGTGCGGCATTCTCTCTTAATACCCCTCCCCCCACCCCATTTCAACAAGAAAAATGCTTAAAAAAGTCAAAAATTATCAACTTATTGTGAATAAGAACAGAAGTTTTGTAAACGATGCTAAACGGCTTATCCAGAGAAGTTCACTTGGAAGGGGAAGGGAGCTGAGAATCGGTAGCCCTCATTTCAAGGTGGATAAATTATTCGGACAACGCCAAAGTTTTATGAGCGCTTTGTGGGGCGCAAAAAAGTTCTAAAACTCAATCATTAGAAGCGAAGTGGCCCACAGAGGAGCGAATTAAGGGGAGGGATCAGACGTAATGAGAAAACTTCAAACGCGTATATTTTAAAAGCGTTCTAAATACAAAACGTGGAAGTCTACAAACGGATTTTATTGGCTTTCTGGTGAAATTTCCTTTAGAAGCACCCCTTACAATTTGCTACAAGGCGGAATAAACATATAAAGTAGTCTTGGACGAAAATTTTACGTCCGGCCGCTTTTGAAGGACTCCTTCCTCTCCAATGGAGCTTGTATGTAGGGAGAGCACGCACGGACAAGACGAAATATTCAGACTCAAATATTGAACCAAGATGTCCAAGAGTGTTCATAATTTAGTGTTTTTCCGCAAAAATGAGTGAATTTATGTCAAAACTAGGTTAAATACGTACTTCACAAACGACTGGTCGTAACAACTGTTATAATGAATCACTGTGGATAATTTGAATTCCTAGTCTGGTTGCCCTTTTGGGCCCTCAAAGCTCCATGATCTAACCTCAAAATTACCTGAATGTCCGTACTCTTCCTACATCGTCAACCTCCGGCCAAAATATCATAACCACTATGCGGCGTTTTAAACTTTCCGCCGCCATTTTATTATTTTACAGAGACATTGTTGGTTGAATCTGTTCGAAAATTTCACTGAATTTCATCGGCAGTGCAAAGAAAATTCAGTGAAATTTCAGGACAGCTTCGTTGAAAAATTTCTCTGTAAAAAAATGAGATGGCGGCGGAAATTTTTTAACGTTATTGCATGACGCTTGTGATACTTTGGCCGGAAGGTGGCGCATGAGTGTTTTTCCGCAAAAATGAGTAAATTTATGCCAACTCTAAGTCAAATACTTGCTTCACATATGACTGATCGTAACAACTGAAACAATGAATCACTGTGTGTAATTTTTGTGTGTAATCGGTCTTGCAAAAACAGCGTAGCGACGGCTCGTTTTTATTTTTAATTGATTTTCCGGTTGAAAATGAAATTGTAATTATGTTGAAACGTTCCAGGTTTTGTTTATCCTTTGTTCCTGTTTGCAACCTTTTCCCCAAATTAAGTTGTTCTTTTATTATGTGTAATTTGGCTGATTAAGTTGTTTTTCATGGTGTAATTTGAATTCCTAGGCCGCGGTTGCCCTTTTTGGGCCCTAAAAGCTCCATGACCTAACCTCAAAATTAACGACATGTCCGCACTCTCCCAAAATAGGTACTCTACCCTTCACCCTTCAAGATGGACGAATTTTGAGGATACGAGTATTTTATACAGTGTGTCGCAGTTAAGTGGCAACTGATGGGAAGCGACGACGGGTCCAGGCACCGTTCTCTCGCGAGATCCCTTTGAGCCCTTGACGCCCGGACATCCGAGACCCCACCCCCGCGCGCTGACCCCGCGACCGCGTATGAAACCTGTCATTACGGCACTTGATGAAAAAACCACGCGTTTTCGCGCGTTACACTTTTGTGGGGAATTTATTTTTCAACAGCTGTAATTTCCGCGACGCTCCCCCGGCCGAGCGTTTTCAATCAAGTCGCGGGTCGCCGTCGCCTTAAATGGCGCCCTTTGTGTCCTCTCTGACCTTTCCGGCTCCTAAAATACTAGAAATTCTACGATTAAAGCCTGTGGTGAAACATACAGGGTGTGTTGGAAGTCCCTGGCCCCTTGTAGCTGTGGAGGCAAATTCTCGCGAGTGGATTTGGTCGAAGTTTTTAACTTACTAGTTACTACCAACCTCTGTTACAACAAAACGAAATTCTCTCCAGACGACGGTGCGCTTATAACATTTGGTTTCCATGCAGGGCTGTGAGAGATGCTCCAGCTTCAATTTATTCGAATTGGCTCATCTCAAAAAAATTTCAGTTCGAATTGCAAGACTTTAGCTAGCATCGTTTCAAATTGACGGCCAACTTAATTTAACATAAATTTAGTAGGGTGGGGGTTGAGGACTTCATGAACATCCGGTGGAACATCCTGGAGATCTCGTTTGCATGGATCGACCAAAAAATTATTACGGACGATGCAAGTGGCGTGATTTGCGATATATCGATTTATCTGCCACCTATACCTATTAAAAAGGATCGGTAAACAGTGCGTTCACAACAACCACCTTAATAATCGATTTTTTTCGCCACTGGACGAGGCTCAAATGACTCTTGAGGAGTCACGGGGCACCAACTATGAGGCTTTTGAGGCTTGAATCCTCCCTTTTTGGGAGATCTTTCGTGGGGTCAAAAATTATTCACTTCCTAATTATGAATCTTTGCTGAACATTGCTCTAGTCAAACCAAAGTGCGATCATCTGCGTACTCCGAATATAAATGGCTGGAGTTACTTGCCATGGAAGTCAATGCCAAATAACTTTAAGATCAGTGTCAAGAGAAATTGAACGTAGTGAGTGAAGCTTAGCTATCGCAATCCGTCTCAATTATCAACTTCGTTCTCAGAAAAACCGATCTCCATGATAACTAGTGCTTCTGAGATAATTTAAGTATAATTTTTGAGGACAAACTTCTGCGCAATTTTTTCTATCCTCAGACAAGTAAGCAGGAGTCCACGGGTGTTCAGTATTATTTGACCCCAGTGTTAAACATGTTCTAAAGTGAATTACTATTTGTACTTTTTACCCGGGATATTTTTATTATGTATTTCTTCCTCCACGGAAAAATGCAAACATTAATGCGGCTTTGGGGGCATTTTTTTAACCCAATATCAATACGCCCCTTTGGTGGATGGATCGTAAGCCGGTGGATAGTTATCGAGAAAATCCCATGCATTTTCCAAGAAAAGAAGTTCCAAGAAAAGTCACCGTCACTTGCAGCGGGTAATAGGCGGATCGCATGAATTACGGCTCAACTCAAATTGACAGAAGACACGCAAGCCTGGAAGATAGGCTACGCTCGATACATCAAACCACGGCGCACAAGAAAATTGTTTGATTGTCTGGTCGTCATTTAAGTTCGAATCATTGCCTCGAAAGTTGCAAATTCCGAGATATTTGGACCAATCGTACTTGAGGGCAATGTAATTGAACAGTCTTAATCGAATTCAAACGATAGCGGCTGACATCTGGTTAAAATGGTTATTTAAGGCATACATCTTAGAGCGTAAACAATATATTCAGAGGGAAAACATTTTGATTGAGTAATTTACTGGAATTTACGGGTGCAAGAGACCAGGATTCATTCGATCGAAAAATACAAAATTACCTGTTTTTCTGTTAATGCTCGATCGAGCTTTTCTCTTCTCTTCCTTGTCTTCCTCTTTTTTTCTGTTTCCTTTTGCGCATTTGTCTCCTCAATTTTTTATTATTCTCCTTCTTATTCTTGTTCATTTTTTCTTTTCATATTTTCATTTAGTTATTGTGTCTACATAGAATTCGCCGACAGAAACAGTTCTACCATTCAAAAGGGGATGATACCACTATTCGACCACATTGGAACTCGTTTTGCCTACACTAAACATTGAAGGCAAACTGACATGACATTAAAGTAATCTCTGCCCGTTTGGTAAAAAGCAACACTCACTTGTGTGTGTCCTGAGTAACCAAATTATTTCTAGATAATACCACTATTCGATCACGTAGGAGCTCACATTGCCGACCCTGAAAATTGAAGGCTAACAGACATGGCTTTAACGTAACCTTCATCCGTTGTGTAAAAAGCAGTACTTATTCGTTAGTACGACTGTCACTAATTTTGTCCAATTTGAAGTTTCCCAAAGGAATATGACTACATTTCAACGTTGCGGCATTTTTACTCGTAAAATACGCTTTCACCTGGAATCCGAAAGAAATTTCCATTTAAAAATTTCATCGATTTTTTTTTATTATATGCAAAAATCAGCAAAAGTTTGGATAGATATCACGGAGTCATCTCTGGAAAAACATATTACATGTTTTCAGTCCCTATAGGAACTTTGAATGGGGTAACGACGAATTATGGCTATCTTACCGGACTAGGGTCAAACAGCTATACGTTCAATTTGAGTCCCGAGTAATGCCAAAGACGCTCACTGAGCGGCGCGCTATCGTGTGCCTCTGTTCGTTATCGTCGCATTGCGCGCCGTTCCGGGGTGGGCGGGGGTTCGCAGAGGGGTTCGTTAAAATGTATGTTAATTTTCCTGGACCTCGTTTCCGAATCTTCCTCCCCCCCCCCCCCCTTTGCTCCTCGCAGTCGGTGGTAATTGGCCAGCTGTGGATCGCGGTTTGACAAGGCCATCGACCAGCCTAAAAGGACCTTTGTTCATTTCGGGCTAGCCTTTGCATACCTTTGCCTTTGCCGTGGAGATGATCCGACTATGAGCTCGCTTCGTGAGTTGCATGCCGGGTTGGGTCACACTTGTCGGGTACTCCGCTCCCCTTACAACCTCCTCAGGAAAAGGACCCTATGAGTAATTGAGCATAGCCAATTTCATCCTGTAAGATTTAATTTAAGGCAAACTTATGTACGAATGAAGTGCAGTCGGATTACAATTTAAAATTTCGGGTTTATTGCTTGAGATTTTCGTGCTCAAATTTTTTACCAAGTTTACTTACCTCGAAGTAAGATAGGTTACCTATTTCCGTTACCAAGGGCAGCAATCGTTTTAAGGACAATTTTTAATTAGTTTGTGTTTCAATTGATTGGCCGATGAAATTGATGTCGAATTTCTACATAACGCAGTTTTTAACGGGTCTTGCAACTTATTTGGAAAAAAGACGGCTCATAGACGCTCCATTATTTATTTGCAGGGATCTAGACACTCCTTACTTCCTTTGGTTGTAGCATATTAGAAAGAAAGAAAGAAAGAAAGAATAAGGTGAAAATAGAACTAAATTTAGACCTAGGAATGAAACTTAAAAATAAAAATGTGATTAATTATATAACCATACATGTAAATGATATTCTTAAGGTTAAGCTTAGCAGATTAAGTAATAAATATAACGTACTCCTCACAACCTCCGATGTAATGTTAAACACCTTATCGAGAGAAGATTACAGTATCAAAATTAATCATTTTTCAAAGTTACCAAGTCTGAAAGCCTTCTAAATGTCTGGAAATATAACTGGGTCAAACAAGCATGAACGCTTCTTGGAGGTGGAAAATAATGACCAATTTATAGTTCCTGCCACACCGCTTTTGTTCTGATCGTTAAAGGGGGATTTTCTCTCCCGTCCGATCCAGAAAAACTGACACACATTTTGAGAGGGATTTTGAACTCGTAAATCTACATAAAAGTTCAGTCGGGGCCTCCAAATTGCGCAAAAATCTACAATATCCTCGAATCGATGCCCGGGCGCGTGTATAATTTTTACGGCGGATGGGACAACTGCGCGAAGGATCCTATTTTCTAAGTGGCGCTCACTCAATGCTCATTGCGCTCATTATACGCGACTTATCACCCGCGTGACTCTCCCACAAACGTTGCCAAGCCGCTTGTTAAAGATATCTTTGCTTTGGAAAAAAAACCACTATTGTATTGGCCGCTCAGCTCAAATTGAGTTATTGAGTCTGGTTGAATTGCGCACGTCAGACCCGATTTACTCTCAATCTCATGTCTGATTGGACCGCATTAAGTAGGAAGAAACTGAGCCACATCAGCCATTGCCAAATTTAATTGGACAATTCAATTTTTTACATAAACATGGTTGAGCGAATTTTTTCTCTAAAATGTCAGTGAATTGCTTGCATAGTACGAAGCAAATACCTTAAAAGTTTCCGAGGAATCCGCATAAACGTTCTCTCGTAAAAAATTAAATTACCCAGTTAAATTTGGCAACAGCTGATGTGACGTGGTTCCTCTCTGCAAAACACGGTCCAATTGTCAGAGATCAACAAGAGATTTTTCTGAGTGTCAACTCATTGTCAGTAGTTTTCTAAGTTTTATTTTCCCCTATAATAGGGGTTTTTTGTTTTAGTACGTAGACGTAGTTACACACCGAGAAGTGTATAAACTAATGTAAACTATAGGTCAAGAGTCCTCTCTGATGCACTAGCCCAAACCGACCCCTTCGGAGATAATTTAGCTGGCAACTACTTGCCGGAGGGGGACGAGAGGGGCTGCACCAGAGAGGCACCTCTTCTCCTTCTTCTTTTGTTTTCCGAAACAAATGTAGTAAACGTCGGGGAGATGTAATGCATGATTGCCGATTCCTCTCCATTTTGTAAACTATTTTATGTATTTTACAAATAAAAACAAATAAAAAAAAAAAAAAAAAAAAAAAAAAAAAAAAAAAAAAAAATTGTCAGAGATCAATCCGACCACGTTATGCAGAAAGGAACTAAGCCGCAATAGTGCTTGCTAGATTCAAGCGCAGCGTTACATCAGAAATCCAAGCCGAAGGAAAAAACTTGCAATGAACGTGTAAAAAATTGAAAATTCCACCCTTCCCAAATGAATCTTTTCGGCGCAGAACCCAGCCGACGCAACGCGAGTCGCACTTACTGACCCCCTCATCCCCTCTTCTATCTTCGTATTTCAGCGAAACATCTCAAAAAAAAACTCCGAATTTTTTCAAGCTGTTGTCTCTGAGTTTTCTTGATTTTTTTTTTTTAAATGGGAAGGAGGACGGCCAGCTATACGTAATTCAAAAGGGGGAGTGTACGGCTGCGTTACGGGGGCATTACAAGGAGGAAGAGGAGGCGAAAAATCGGAAAAGGTGCGTTATGCAACACTTGATACGCCTCCAATGGTGTTAGTGCCTTCATTAAGGTAAACTAGGAATGGATTGGAGGTGGAGATTTCCAACCACCGCTAACGAGATACGCACTTTTGGAGTTTCTCCGTGGATACGCTCTTCCGGCGGTCGTAAATCGATGATGCAATCCGCCGGCCGAGCGATCCTCCCTCAGTGTCGGGTTCAAACGGTCAATTAATTCAAGCTCATCTTGACTTGAACGAAACTTGCGTTTTCTAAATCAACACCGCCACCGAGCATGAACCCCTAGGAGCAGCGGGGATGAGGATGGGGGATGAAAAGGGGGGCAGGCACGAGACGAGACTCTTCAAGCAAATTGGATGCCCCGGAAAGGAGCCGCGGAGCGGAAAATCGGGGAGATTACGTCCATCGGCACGTCCGGGAGATACCTGGAGGATCCGGGCGTAATGAGAGCGGCGCCGGAAGGCGACGTCAGTGCAATCTGCATTTTCGCCCTGAAATCAATCGGGGCCGGCCTCCTCGAACTTGAACAAAAGCCCGCGCCGCGCCTCGTCGGCATCAGTTGCCACGTCAATTTCACCCCCGCCCTTTTTTTATTTTGTCCTAGTCTCATAGTCGAGTCATAGGATCAAACCCGGGACTAGGTTGCTGGGGTTCATTCTTTGCTTCAGGACATCAAAGAGAATCTAATGAACTAAAATTTGTCAAATTCTCCAAAATTTGACTCAAGGCCCCCAAAACTAAAAATTTTTCGGCAAAATCTACGGGTTTTTCAGAAAAAATTGGCATTATCTCAGAAAAACGTCAAATTGTCACGTCGATTTTACCCTCGATCTTTTTTATTCTGTCCTATTCTCATAGTCGAGTCGTAGTAGGGTCTAACTCAGGACTAATTGTACGTGTGAGTTTTTGGGGTTCACTCTCTTCAGGACATCAAGGAGAATGTAATGAATCAGAGTTTGCCAAATTCTTCAAGATTTTGACTCTAGACCCCCCCCCCCAAACTAAAAATTGACCGGAAAAATCTACGGATTTTTCCAAAAAAAAAAAAAAATTGCATTATCTCAGAAAAACATCAAATTGTCACGTCGATTTTCCCTTCGATCTTTTTTTATTTTGTTTTATACTTATAGTCGAGTCATATTAGTGTCTAACCCAGGACTAATTGTACGTGTGAGTTTTTAGAGTTCACTCTCTTCAGGAGATCGATGAGAATCCGATGAACTAAAAATCGCCAAATTCTCCAAAAATTTGACTTCAGACCCCCCAAAACCGAAAATTTACCGCAAAAATATGACACCGTTATAGTAATTCTAGAATAAATGATTGATACTAGATGAGGCACTCTGACACACAGGGAATCGATATATTCATGCATTATTTCACATGCATTTAAATAGAGGAATCTCAGCGTTACCAATCTTCAAGCATCACCATTTACGCCAATGCGCATTTTTGAATTAATCGACCTGCTCAGGGCCGGATTTAGGGGGCGGTACATGTTGCAATTTTTTCTAATCTTATAGGTATAAATAAAAAAAGTCGGATTCAGAAAAAAAAATTGAAAAGAGAGAAGGCGACAAAATGTCTCATTTCCTGAGAGTTAAAGCATAGTATTTAATTTCTAATTTGTTCGTCCTTAGGTGATACAAGAGACAGCGTCTTTCATTAGTCTAGTTGAGAGAGAAACCAAACACGCAATTTGGCCTGGAGCGGCGCGACGCAAAGAGCAATGATGACGAGGACTTGAGATGAAAAGGAGAAGCCCTCGGCGCGCTGGTCAGCATGAAACACATATCAGCGCCTACAAGACTCTGTGAATTCTTCACGCATTGCGTCAAACGTAGTGCGGACAGCAGCGATCGGCGTGAAACGCATAGCGCCTACCAGACTGCATGAATACTTCACGCATTGCGTAAAAAATAGTGCGGTCAGCAGCGGTTGGCGTGAAACGCATAGCGCCTCCGAGACTGCAGGGATACTTCACGCATTGCGCCAAACACACTGCGATTGGCGCGCGCGGTGGTGGAAATTAAAATTATTAAACCACATTCATGTTTATTCTTTCATAATTTTTTCGTTCATTTCTTATAAATGAAAGGCTTTGTCCACGCAGAGCTAGGTTTACGGAACTTAACTTTCGCGCTAAGTTCCGTGAACTTTGGCTAGTGTTGACAGGGCTTTCACAAAAAATGTGCCCAACACGAGTAAACGCGTCTTGTGCACCCCTCCTCCTCCGGCACGTTCACTTGATGGTTTGTATCGATGTTTCAAAACGAATGAGAAGGGGACGGCAAAATACAGGCGGCCCATGGGCGGCAAGTAGGTACACTGAAAAAAAATTCTCGGCGTTTTTACCAAGGTCCGTTGGTACCTTTACCATCTCACTTGTTTTACCAATTATTGGTAATTTTACCAAGACAGACTGGTAAGCTTACCTAAAAACCGGTATTTTTACTGTTTTCTTCAGGTAAGAATACCACTTTTATTGGTAATCAATTCCCGGTAACTTTGCCATTTTATCTCGGTGATTCTACCAATGTCGATAAAAAATATTGTTGTTTTTACCAAGGTCCAGTAAAATTACCAAGAAAGTTCAATAATTTTACCGAGATTTCTCGGTAAAATTACCAATTCCATTAATGGTAATTTTACCAAGAAAAAACTGGGATCAAATAGAACCCTGAATTCGTGGTAATTTTACTCTTTTCTTAGTAAATATACCGAGATTTTTGTTTCAGTGTAAATCCGGCCCTGGACCTGCTTGCACAGAAATCTCTGTCGGATTTATGACGACATCTCTGAAGACATCAATCGCGAAAATAAGCCTGTTGTGTGGCGCGCCATTAGACAACGGCGCTGGTGGCGGGTTCCGCCGCTCACTCACACACACACGGACGCGTGGAGTGAAGTAAGTTAATGCATTTATGAATAGTAGCGCACGGGGTGAATATGAATAGGTGCCCCGGCAGAGCGGCGGGCCTGCAACCCGCGCCACACCGTGGCCTATGAATTTGTTTCAAACGTCGTCAAGAGCGACTGTTTGAATACGTCGTTACAGGTTACAGAGCAGCAGCGACCACACTCCACAGCCTATCGATATGTTATAAGAGAGCTCCCAGCCCGCCCGGCAATGCATCAATAACCCCCCCCCCCCCCCACGCTCCCTTCTCCCCGCCACGGTGCCGTATAGCACCCTCGGTTGCCATGCCGCCTCGGGCGGGAAATTGAAATTTCGCGAATCAGCCCTTAGCAAGGTATGCTGCCGTGCTAAGAAATAACGCCGTATGAACATTCGAGAGGTGTCAATTTGTTATCGATAGGATGTTTATTTTTGAGGAAAGTCATGGAGACTTTACCTTGAAATTGTCAGGAAGTGAAGGTGATTGCGAGACAAATTGGCAAACAAATTGGAAGGGAATATTCATAAGTTTACTGGGAAATTTGTGTTTTATCAAAGGAAATTTGGCAACGCCTGGAGGCTTTTACGGCGGTTTTCCTTAGCACGGCAGTATGGTAAGGTTCGGAGAAAGAGTTCCTCAATTAAAGCGACACAGAGGGCAACTTTTACTCCTCACAGGGTGTAACGGAGGTTGAACGGCTATAATGTGAGAGAGTAACCTATGGGTGATGAAAATTTTTTATCTGAAATGTTTTTTTCATAAGTATCCCTAGGCAGAGAGAGGTAGTCCCCAAATTTTCCCACAGTTACGGCAACATACTACTACTACTGCTACTAATATGTTGCTCTTGCAGCGCTTCTTTGCGCTCTGCGACAACCAACCGCCACTACAACATTCTTCTCAGAGCTCCTCCGGCAAATCGCATCTCTTCATTTTCTGCCTTATTCCATCAATTCACGATTTGGCAGTGCGTTTTCCACGTTTTCTGCCAGGGGTGGACCCAGTCCAGAACCTATCATCTGGCATCTTTGCACATATACCCATACCAGACAAGTTTCTTCAGAAAATTTCATGCACTATGTTGTTTTTGACGCCCATAATTTCACGTATTTCATTCCGAACGTGATCCTTCCTTGACACCTCGGCCGACCTACCCTAGAAGTTCATCTCGGTTGTCTTAAGAATGTCCTGGGACCGTTTTTATAGGTGCCATACCTCGCTGCTATGGGTTCATAGGGTTTTCACGATGGAGCTGTAAATTCAACTTCCGTTAACTTTGGTAAATTACGTCCTTTGATTTCTGGGTCCAATTTGCCATCTGATGTTATAAGCGCACACATGGGTACCTGTATTGTGCACAACCTCTTATTTCCTGGCCATACTCTGACTCTATGCTTTGCCGATCGCCTCCCACCGTTAACTTTTCTGTATTGCAAATGCTGACTTCTAAGCCCCACTTCCGATATTCGGCAACCAACTTTCTAGCCATGTATTCCGCATCTTCTGCATCCTGAGCAATAACCACTTAGTAATCAGCAAAGCGGCAACATTCCGTGGGATAAAAAAATTCCTACATGATCTCTTGGACGGCTTCCCTTGAAAAAAAGTGAGGTTCGGACCAGATAAAATACGCCTGAAACTGTAGCTCTTTATTGCAAAATGCATTTCATTAGATTGCTATAACTTACTGACAAACAATCTTCACGATTTGAATGAAGGAACGTCGCCTATTGGTCATCTATGATATTTTTATAGCGCACTTTCAGTAGTTTTCCAGCGTACTGCGATGCATTTTTTCATAGATTCGGCTTCAGAGGCCGAAAGTCCAAGTCTGAAACTCGAGGGTGGCTGACGAGAGGGATGATTTTGGCCCGGGGCCAATCAGATCGGTCGCCCATTCCGCCTCGACAGCAAATTGAGTCGAAGATTTAAGAACTACCGATTGGAAAAACCCCTGGAATATATTTACTTTCGGTCCTTAACATTACCTGCATACAAATATTCCCCGTGTTTGCACTATTTTATGGGGTGGTCTGCCGGCAATCTCTTCTACTGCAAGTTCCAACTCCATTCTTCCCCCTTTTTTGGACCCTGCATTAGGAGCAAAGTTGTGCCGAAACGCCAAAGGTACTTGCCCTAATGATTCATACCCTTAAATGAACCTTTACATAGCAACATTAGCAGCATTTCATACAAAAAAAAGTTTTTAAGGGAAAATTCACAATGATCATTCGAAAAGGAAATGCAAGAAGTTCTTCTACTTCCTTTTTTTCTTCTTCCCCTCTTTTTTCTTCTTCTTCTATTTTTTCTTACATCTACATGGAAACCGCCGACAAAGTCAGTTCGATCATTATAAGGGGGATGATACCACCTTGCGACCATACAGAAGCTTGTGCTG